>NW_007253528.1:0-18681 GCF_000164805.1 Carlito syrichta
CCACATTGAGCTATAGTTTTGCAAGATGTCACCACTGTGGAAAACTAGTAAGTGGTACACAAGATCAACTTGCATTATTTACTCTGTATCCCATATACTATTTCTCTACCACTGCGTGCAAAACTACGATGATCTCAAAAGTGTAAATTTTACTGAAAAAGAAAAACAAGCCTCATAGGCTTTCTGGGAGAATCAAAGGAGATAGCATTTTGGGAAGAAAATTTATTTAGCAAATGCTAATTATTCCCACTTGCTTGTTCAGGCCCTGTGTGAATGCTGAATGTTAGCAGTCAATCAAATAATGCTCACACTATAATGGAAATATTATTCTAGTGGATGCCTCAAAAAAGTGAGTTGCTATTATTTTTTATTATTAATCAATATTTTTATTATGGTTTTGTGGGGTACAGTTAAGGGTTAGGTGTACAATTACGTTACATTCAGGCACCCTGTTGATAAGAAGTGTTTTCCCATCCCCAGACAGATATTTGCTACTGTTAATCCCATCCCCTTCCCTGCCCCTAGTTTCCCAGTACTGTCAGTCATTTTCTTATAGTATTACATTGGATGTTCAAGGTCCATTATATGAATGAGAACATGTGATACTCGGATCTTTATTTCTGTGAGAGGTCACTCAGTATTATAGACTGTAGTTCCATCCAGGTTGCTGCGAAATTCATGATTTTGTTCTTTTTTATGGCTGCGTAGTATTCCATCGTGTATATGTACCACTTTTTTTTAATCCAGTCCTCTTTTGATGGGTAGCATGGTTGTTTCCAGGTTCTTGCTATTGTGAACAACAAATACCTGCACACGTGAGTTGTTATTTTTAAAACTCTCACTAAAATTGGGTTAATAACTGTCACTAATTTAATAGTAGCATTGAGGGTGTGCTTCCATGTATCTAAAGAACTCAAAGAGGCTACTAAACTTGGCCATATACCCGATAGATAGTTTAATACCATTATTGTGGTATTTTCCATTGTTTTCTTTTACTCATTTCATAGCATTTATTTATACTTGTGGTAAAAGGTATCAGTTCTCCAATTATAGCCATGATAGTGTGGTTCTGAGAATTTACATAATTGGAAATAATAATGGGGTTTAGAGCAATAAGTGTAAGTTGTCAGAAACCTGAATGATTTTGGTAACAGTCTGTGCAATTAGACAGAAAATCTTTAAAATATAACTGAGGAGAGAGCCCAAGCAAGGAGAGAGCCCAAGTAAGTTTAGTGCCAGCCACCTGGCTCCATGGGCTCCTGCTCCTACTTGGCACTCCCACCCATCACATCTGGTGCTGCTACTATCTTAATGTTTCCCTTTTAGATGCCTAATGTTGCTTATGACTTATGGAAGAGGAAATGCACTTTTGATCTGAAGTGACTATCACAGATGATAGAAACATGCTTATAATTATGCCATCGGGGGCCTGATTAACTAATTATCTAAGTATACACTGGCTGGAAGTAAGCCTCTAGAAACAAAATATTTGGTTCAGAAGCACAGGACATAGACTTGAACCAAGGTTTTGAGTCTCACCTTACACCGCTATCAGGCCCTGTTTTAATGTTTCTGATGCCACTGAACACAGCAATACTGATCCTCATTCTTGAGTTGTTCTCCATTGAAGCAAGTTATTTTAGTACGTTGAACATAAATAGACACAATTATTGTAGCGAGTTTTAAAATAAGAGAAGCATTTAGACTTTTTTTCCAATCAGCACAGTGGGTTTAACAGCCTTGCAAGCTGGAATGCAACTTTACCGGTGCAATCCCAATCTTTTATTTCATGTCTAACATAATTTTTGTATATGTCCATCAAGTTTTCTGTCAAATGCAAAATGTGATTTCAGAAGAATCCCATACATTTGCTCATCAATGGTGGAGAGAAGGTAATTGAAACTGGGACCAAATAGCTGCATCCCACTCTTTGGCGTAATAATCACTGAATAGGTATATTAAACTTTTTATCAACAGCAAATGTGCAGTCTTTCTCTCAAAATACCAATTCCCTCCCTGCCACCTCTCTAATAAATTGTGGTTTAAAACTATACTGGGCACCTGAAATGATTTTCTGTGGTTGGTCAAAGAATCCACAGACTGTCATGCCCTGCCCCACACAGCAACATTTTTGGCACCTGAACCTGGAGCCTGAGAAGCTCAATAATTACTGTTACTTGGTGCATTTGCACTCTCTCACACTCTCTTTCTCTCTCCACTAAGTCTCTGCTACTTCTGCATCTGTTCCTCTTTCTTTTTGTGACCACCTATGTGATCGCTTCCCTGTCACTGTGTCTCTGCTTTCTCCTGCAAAATACTGAACCTCCCTGAATGGAGGCTAGTGGAGGTGGTAAGGGGCCTGACCTCAGCACTATGCAGAATTGAAACTTGAATTATCTTTCCTGATGGAAGGCACAGAGGGAATGAAGAACCAGTGCTTCATTTTAGTAGTGATTGGAAGACCCTCCTTTTCTGTCTCTCATGTCTACCTATTGCTGATCTATTAGGAATGGGGGGAAATGATTGCTACTTGGAATAGGGATAAAAGGTTTATTTTTAATAGCATTTGGGTATTCAAATTGTTTTCTGTTTTCAAATTCTGGCAACCAGGTTATTTAGAAGGAGTGTCTGTCTAAAGCTTTGAGACTCTCTCAAGAGAAGTTACAATCAACTAATTGTCCTTGTAAAACTTAGATATGACCGTAAATATTTTAAGCCTTTCCTCTGGTTAAGAGATCCTGCTAACTTAAAGGAAAAAGCAGCCTGTGCCATTCTAATTCAGTATTTCAAGTAGCCATTCAGGAAATCGAGGAAATAGTGCAAAAAGCTGTATTAAAAGTCTGCACTTCATTATTGGTTCCAACAACTTTACCTTATGCGGATAAGAAATAAAGCTTATCTAGCACCAGAAGCAAATCACTCCTCTGGGAAATAGTAAACCCTTATTGTTTTTAAACATTGTCACTAGGTAACACCACTATTTATTGTGTGAGGTTTGCCAAAAGTTTTTTGGAAAAAGGAAATTTGGATACTTTATTGCACCTGGCAAACTTCTTCTGAAGAACAGATAAAGTCTTAGATGCTGGGTACTCTCTGTGTGCTCCAATAAGGCATGGTATCCAGTCATTCCCACTTCACTGTCCACATTTCACAATTCATTTTCCAAAAGCCTCATGCTAAACTCTGACCCTCTTCAACTGCAATTCAGTCATCTATAAAATCAGTTACCTGCTCAAAATTGGAAATGGGTAAGAGCAAACCATTTCCCATTCAGATGGCTTGTTTACTCCCAAAACCTTATGCATCAGATCACTTAAAATAGCACTATTGCAAAGCCTCTTATTAAACCTCATTTATGTTTAGTCCAGTTTCAAGCCATACTCAATGTACTCAAAGCACTCAAGGAAAGTCCCATGTAGGCAAATACCAAGATGACCAAAGACACTCAACTCAAGAGACCATTAGGGACTCAGGCATAACTGGGATAACTGCATATGGCTTTTATTTTTTGTTTCAGAATCTTTCTTTTAAAAAATGCAGTACTAAAGCATTCAAAGACAAAATTCCGAATTTTTTTTCCCTTAAGGAATGCCAACAGAAAAATAGATAATACTGAATCTTTACCCTCAGACTCCTGATTTGACATATTTTAACAAATTGGAAAAAAATTGAATGAGACAATGAGACAGGTTAAACTGAAAAACATCAATACATTATTGCAATACGAGTTGACTTCAGTATAAATTAGCAAATATAAGATTTGTAATGAGAACCTTAGTTTTGGTCAGGAGTGGTGGCTCAAACCTGTAATCCCAGCACTTTGGGAGGCTGAGGTGAGGGGATTGCCTGAGTTCACGGGTTCGAGAACAGCCTGGGCAACTTGACGAGACCTCATCTCTACAATAAATTAAAAAATCAGCCAAGCATGGTAGTGCATGCCTGTCCAGCTACTTGGAAGTCTGAAGCAGAAGGATTGCCTGAGCCCAGCAGGTCGACACTGGGGTGACCATAAGTATGCCATTGCACTCCAGCCTGGACAATGGAGTGATACTTCAACTCAAACAAACAAACAAAACCTTAATTTTACTACCATAATGCAATTAGTATTATTTTGTAGACAAGAACATAAATGGTCAGAAGTTCCTTATTTGCAGACAGTTATGGCTTTATATCACCACATTACAAGTAAACACATATCCATTGAGGCATTAGCTACCCAGATCTAGAAGCCAGTCTCAGGACCACAGACACCAAGCTTCCAATTACAGGAGACTTTTAAGGTTTCTAACAACTCAGACATTGAGGAAAAAAAGGAAGAAACCAGCATGGGTGCCCATGGGACCAAAGGCAGACACATCTATTGGCAGTCACCATTAGTGGCAAAACTCCCGCTACCCAACAGAAAACCAGTTAAAAAAAAAAAAAAACCTGCCAAAAGGGAAAGCATCCATTGATATAAATGTGGTCAATGAGGACATCTGAAGAGTAATTGCCTCCAGAGGTCAAAACTTCCAGGACTTTATTCATTGTGTGGACAACAGGACAATTGAAAGAGTAAGTGTAGCCATTTCTGCAGGGAAGAAGGAACACCTTACTCAAAAATGTAGCAAATAATTGAGCGGGTCCAGTGACCTTTACAATGCTTAGCACCAGCTTTACCATCACCCCAACCAAATCCTGGGTGAATACTAGACTGCTGGAACCCAAATTGTTGTCTTAGCATAAGTGTCAATCATTCAGCCCTGGTCACATGTTCTGGTCCTCTTTCTTCTAACATTTGCTCCAAAGTAGAAGTTAATGGCATTCCAAGAATTAAACATCTCACACATTCTTTAAATTGACCATCCATAAACAACGTCTAATCAACAAGTTTTATAGTAGAGCTGTTGATTTCCTTGTCAGTCACCTTGCAATATGACCAAACCCAGAACCCAGCAGGAGTCCATTGCAGTCTGAAAATTTTGTTTTTCCTAGACAGTTTGGCTAGTCCAAACTAAATGTAAATATTGGATACTCGTTTCTAAACTGGGGGAAGGGAGGAGATAATAGTCTTATCTTAATCAAGGTTCTGAAATGTTTTATCTTGAAGGTCTAGAAAAACAAAAAAGTCAATGTTTCCTTTCAGTATAGTTTGATCTTTTTTGATACATCAAAACTTTTGAATATAATAAGAAAACTTCTTATATAGTTCCTAATAGTCATGTATTTTCTTGCTTAGTAATAGTTTATTGATCCTTGCTTCCTCTATAATATAATGTTCACTTATTAACCTAAATACACTCTTCCTGTGTCCAATAACAAAAAAAAAATTCCATCATCTTGACTTTCAGGTTATACAGGCTTCTCATAAGGAAGAAAAATGTATTGCAGAAGATTTTTCTTTTTCCTTTTTTCTTTTTTTTTTTTTTGGTAGCTGGCCTAAAAATGCAAATATTTTGCATGTCATCAAATAACACCTATGCTGCCTTTATTAGCATTTTTGTTACTAAGATAAAAAGACTGAGCTTAAAAGATTAAAGTTTTTACATCCATGTAATTTTAGTACCACATTTTATGTGTATCCACCTTGTTTAAACTAATAGCTATTATTTTTACAGTAATCAGTGATTTAAAAAGGAAAGCAAGCTGGGCTCGGTGACTCAGCCTGTAATCCCGCGACTTGGGAGGCTGAGGTGAGTGGAGAGCCTGAGCCCGCTTGTTCGAGACCCGCCTGGGCAACTTGCTGAGACCCCATCTCCACAATAAATCAAAAAGTTAGCCGGGCATGGTAGCATGCTTCTGTAATTCCAGCTACTTGGAAGGCTGAGGCAGAAGGATCGCTGGAGCCCCAGCAGGTCAAGCAGCCACTGCACTCCAATCTGGGTGACAGAGTGAGACTCCAACTCAAAAAAAACAGGAAAGCATAGTGCAAAACAGAAAATATAAACATGTCATCATCTGTGTAAATTTCATAAAATAAACATATGAAAGAAATTCTATAGTTTTTTATGAATTTAGTATTAATATCAAAGTCATATTGATGTTGTGGTAGACTGCCATTGTGTCAAAATAACAGTGTTTTCTTAAAACACTAAATGTCCTTTGACAGAAGTTGTAAAAGGTTAAAAAGGTGTTTTAAAAATTTATTTTGTGGTCAAATTAATTAAAGTTAAATAGATTTGTTTATAAGGCTTTATTAAAATTATGTTTGATTTTTACCAATACACTTCTGCAAGGGCAAAATTTGTTACTCTCTTTTGAACAAGATTTTTGTATGGTTTCAAAAGATAATGAAAGGTTTTTGTTTACTTTCAAAGTAAAAGACAAAAAAGGGGGGAAGGGACAGATTCAGCTGCCTCCACTTGCCCCTCCACATTCTTTTTTACAATTTAAGGAGATGGATCTCCTCTATAAAGTTTGAGGGTTCTGCTTTTCAAAATCCCTAAGTTATCATTTTGGCTAAATGAGTGATGATTTTACCATTACCTGTAATTCTTTGTTATGATACCATGCTTCAAAAACCTTTAATATTTAACAAACTTCTCAACCTAAAAATTTCATGTTCTCAATAGGTGAGGGTGTCTTTTCCTCCAGGATTGTGGACAATGAAGTCTCCTGTGTTACCACAACCTAGGAAGTGGCTTCTGAACTCAGAAGATAAAGAGACACCATCAGGACAGGAGACAGAGGCATACACCTTCAGTGTCTTCCTTTCCCACTTCTAATCCAGAAAAACTCCAATGACCTGTGTAATCAGCCCCTAATGAGAAGAGGAGAGGGTTCCAGAACAGTGTGGACCCCAAGAATTGTTACTTTTATCTTCTCACCACTGATTTGGGCTTCCTGCATGTTCACTTATTATAATTGTAGAGTGAGGGATCCTCTCACAAACAATACCATCTCTCTTGCATCTTTTAAAGCACTTCTGTGTTGTCACAGGTTTCGATTCTCACAAACAGTGCCACCAGGTCACACGAGAATTCTACAGCTGTATGAAGTGTTCTGAGCTCCCCCTCACTTCCCTCCCAGGGCCATAGTGGGGATGTTTCAACTCCACATCCCTTGAGTCTACCATCTGCAGCTGTCAGAGTAGATTAATAGAGCGTCTGGATTCCCAAATGAAAGCAAGATAATAAAAGACAGGAAACTGAGGAGATCTGTACAGGGAAAATTAGATTTTGAATGCACCACAACTACACTTCTCTCTTACTGTCTAACCCCAATGTTACCCAAATCTTATAGCTAAAAGGCATCTGGGATGTTTGGGTCAACTGCATAAAGAAGGTGCCTGATCTTATGGGACATCATCCAGGCTCTAAACTTTTGGTATAATTTTATTATGATGTTAGCTGCAGTATTGTCATAGATGACCTTTATCAAGCTAAAGAAATTTCTTCTATTCTTAATTAATTATTTCAGTGGTAATAACTACCTGGGTACAGTTATATTTCATCTCATTTGTTGATGCTGTTGTGAGGCTCTCCTGTTAAGTCCTCCTAATTCCCATGGTTCAAGCCCCTTATGTATGTTTTTGTATGAGAATACAATGTTGATACGAATAAGATTTTGCTCTTACTTCTGACTCAAGGTTTTACTTTTTTAAATATTTGCCTGGACAATTATTATAGTCTTCTGAATCTTTTATCATCTTGCTGCATTATTTTATTTTTATAATTGTACTGATATGTGATTTATATATGAACGCTGTCAATATAAATGAATCTACTACCTTCTTAGATATTATTTATCTACTTATGTATAAGAACTCTCCTTGACCTGAAATCTCACCCACTTTGAGATGCAACCAAATTCATTTGGTTAATTGACAAATTGAAACTTGGCAGATTGAAACTGATGATAAACATAACTTTCTTGTAGATGTTTAAAAATAATAATAAAGTTACCTGAGATAATGTAGATGGAATTATAGACTGTAGGCCCAAACTCTGAGGTTTTTAGAATATCTAAGACAAAAATTACAGCAGGAAAAGAGGTTGGATTTACAGAATTAAACAAAGATGCAAGCATGTGCTCATTCTGAGAACCATCTCCTTCATGAGGAGGGTTTTACTCTATATCTAAGGAGACAGAATTCACATAGCTCAAGATTTCAGAACTCAGGGAAAGATCAACACACCTTGCTGCCTATAAGGCAGCAGAGGGCACTTGTGTTTCTGAGTTATACACACTGGATTTTTCCTTCTTTTCAACCCCACCTCCTCCACACCTGATATATGTGGGCAAATAAATTTGCTTCTGAAAACAAATAAATTGTTTTTGCCTTGGGAGGTCAATAAGAAAAGAATTGTTTTCACTCAACAAATGTCCTGTTTTTAGTATTACAAATTACAAAGAAAAGTACACATTGAGATGGTGGTTGCCACAGGCAGGAATAGAAAGGGATGGGCTATACAGGAGAAGTGGGAGATAGATTATTATATCATTTCCCTATATGCAGCAGTTCTTGCTGACATGGAAACTACAGACAAGTGACAGGGATAATCAGATTTATCCTTTAGCTGGAGCCCAGAGGTGGTGGTCAAGGAGGCCATGATAGCAAATGCAGAGCTGGATGGTTAGGATAACATTCCTGAGGGTGGTTACTGCTGTCCTAAGTCATAGAAGTGGAGGCTGTCTTTGGGATTCTATAGCAATGGTTGCCATGGTCATGCCCAATATTTCTGCTTTCCTTGTAGAAGAAGGTGACCTTGAGACCTTGGCCTTCTCAAAAATTTCATGAGAAGAGTCATTTGAAGAAAATATCATGGAATTTGTGTACCTAGATATTCCATATGCCCACCACCAGACCCTGAGTTGGTAAAAAGTTCCAGGGGGGAAAAACAAAAGGCAGCACTTTCAGTCCCTGTGAGATCAGGAAACTCATCCTTATCTGTCCCCAGGGACCTGAGTGGGGTGAGCTATAGTAAGGTTTAACCCATAAACCTACTTCATCTAGCTCCTCCGGAGCAGTCTGAGCATTGTCTCAGCCATAATGGAGCCTCATTTTCACTCTCTCATGTCCCACAAAGAGGTTTTCAGGTCTCAGGCCTACAGTTACCCCCATACCTAACCCCCTCTCCTGACATCACAACTGAAAATGCAGGTACCCATGATTAGAGCAGGTGAATGTGGAAAGTCAGATTAGGACATTTGAATTTAGACTCTAGAGGTCTTTATGTGTCAGAATGAGAGGATTGGATTGATTTACTATCTGGGGTCACTAGAGATGGTAAACCAGAGACAGAATGCATGAAACTGACACTTTAGAAAGGCATCTCTGGTGTCAGGATCAACAAAGATCCTGAAAGTAGCAGTGCAGAGTGAGCATGCCAGGAGGATTGATGATTGATTCCAGGAATTTGAGGAGGAAGGGAGTGAGAAATGCTCAGAAGGGAAGACCCACAGGATGACTGTGTCTCTGAACTAAGGGTAAGAAAGGGATGAGGATAAGGTTGAGGGTTGTAATCAGGTTGACCAGGTAGGTTTTGCCATCATTCACCATCATGAAGGACAAGCTATCAAGAAGTCACTAGATGAGTGCAGATAAAGGTGATTTGTGTTCTATTCATCAAATTGTGAATTTTATAAAATAGGTAGAGCCAGAAACAGGATGTCAGGATCTATCTCACAGGTCATTTGCCCTGAGTGGGCAGAACTTCTGTGAAGCCTGTGCCTCAGTCCTGCAGAGGGAGTTGAGGATGCGAACAGGACTCTGATTGGTATTCAGGGACCAATCCTACTCACAAAATGAAATGGAAAAGCCACAAATATTCACTTGAAATAAATAAGGTAATGCCTCCTTTCTTTTATTCTGTGATAATTCAATCCTGTAAGGAACACATGTTCATTAAGCCACTACTCCTCTAATTTTGGTTTCTGGCATCAATTAATTGATTTGGTTAATCATGTTTCTCTCATATTTTAAAATATACTTTTTTCTGTTATTTACTCAGGTAATAGAACTATGGTCATACCTGCACATATGATTGTGGAATGATAATTGATGTTCAGTTTTATTTTCTGCATCATATAGATTATATATATGCCGCTAGATATGCACAGTTTAGGGTGGCTATGTGTTCTTGAAGAGCGGCTGCTGTCATTACCAAGGCATGTTCCATTTTGTCTGCAATAAAGTGCTTTGTCTTCACATGCATTCCTCTAATACTAACATAGCCACTACAGTTGTATGTTGATAGGTGTTTTCATGGTGCATTCTCTACCCATTATTATTTTTGTATTTTCCATTTTAGTAAGACGTTTTAGTATAAAAATACCCTCTTAACATTTTAAAGGCATAATATTATTAAGTATAATATAAGCACAATATTGCAGAGCACATCTCTAAAACTTGTTTGTCTTGAAAAACTGACCCTTCATAGCCCCCCACCCTGTTTCTGGCAACCTCCATTTCACCCCCCATTCCTAAAAAAAATGACTGCTTTATATATCTCATATAAGTGGCACCACATTTTCCCTATGCATTCATCTATTCATAGATATTTAGGTCGTTTCCTGATCTTAGCAATTGTGAATAAGGTTGAAATGAATAAGGAATGCAAATACATCTTCCAGATCATGTTTTCCATTTTGTGAACATAGCCACAAAAGTGTGTCTTTATTTTAAGGGAATCTGTTATTATTTAATATGTCAATCCAAGTGAGTGCCTGGTAGGGCTCTATTAATTCAGTAACAAGAAATTCAGAACCATCCCCCATCTTAGATTTTCAGAGATTTTGGCTCATACTTTTAGCATTCTACATCATGAGAATTGAAATTTTGCATCTGTTTTCACAAATTTCTAGTGGATGCTTGAAACCTTCAATCTCCAAGTTATTTTAAATTCCAAATATATTGAATTATGTTCAGAGTTATTTCAGTGTCCTTAGACACATTCAAGTGTTTCTTCTTTTAGCCTGATTCTTTTTGGTGTCTTAGTCATCTGTTCTATGGGAAATTCTTATTCCCTTTGTGAACATATCATAGAAACCCATCAACTTCAGGAGGCTGCCTTAGGTAGAGATGGGCCCAGTGATGTCCACAAGTTTCCTCTTTGAATCCACAAAGCTCACCATCTTCTCCTTGGAATATATGGTGACCACTCTCACTCCAAACATAAAAGCTGTCTTGAGACATGGACACAAACACATAGGCAAGCTGCATGCCCAGACTTCTGAAATGACCAAGAGCATTTCTTGTGTGAAACACTGTAACCACACCTATTAATGAGGTTTAGGTAGCAAGATAATTTGTGGGCAGAGGTTTGAGACAAGTTTCAGCAACACAGTGAGACGCTGATTCAAAACAAAAGAAAACCAAAAAAAAAAAAGAGAAACAGTCAAAACTAGCCAAACATGATGCTGTATGCATGTAGTCCTAGATACTCAGGAGGATGAAGAAATGGGAGTACCACTTGAGTCCAAGGGTTTGAAGCTGCTGCAAGCTACGATCAGGATACTGCACTGCAGCCTGGATGACAGACAAGACCTTGTCTGTAAGATAGATAGATAGATAGATAGATAGATAGATAGATAGATAGATAGATAGATAGATAGATAGATAGATAGCTAGATAGATAGCTAGATAGATAGATAGATAGATAGATAGATAGATAGATAGATAGATAGATAGATAGATAGATAAAATAGAGAATTTTCACCTGAACTGTCTACTTGTGTGGACATGACCAGGCCAGGATGTTTTATTCTCATAGCTCAGTATAAAGATTGACCTGGGAGAAGGCCACATATCCAAGGAAGTGACACATATTCTTAGTCCTGAAGGAAGTAATGACTGAAGAAATTTCCCCAATTCTAGGGTTTGTCACAGGAGGCAATAGCGGGTCTATCGGCCAGGCTCATGTCCCTTTGGGGCAGTTGTCCTGGGTTAGCTCTGAGCTTTTTTCACATCCTGAATAGTAATCACCTTCATCCTCAGAGAAAAGCTCACATAATTCCAGAAAGACATATGGCCTAACGTGAAAAAGAGAACCATCGTGAACATGACAGTTCAGACAGAGACATCACCATCTAGGACATCTTCTGGGAACTTGTGGGGCCAGGCCCTACTGTTCACCTGACTCTACAGTTCACTCCAGTGCAGAAAGAAATGACTGTGACTTCTAGATAGTGGAATCAGTTGAGTGAGCACATAGCCTGACAGAGGAGGGCACATTCTACCCTATGTGGAGACAAGTGACTGGCATTTGTATTCACCAGTCTCTGCTTCTAAGGGGACTTTGCTGCCTCCTCTGCTGACACCCACCCATGCACCTTTTCAGGTAGAAATCTATCTAAATAATCAATAATAAAATGACCTGTTAATATAACCTACATACTCATTGCTGTAAATTTTATTTCATGTCATTAGGTAAGAAAATGTTTCACTATTTATGCAAATTATACTTTATATTACTTGCTGAGTTGTATAATGATTTTCTTATGCATATGTTGGAAAATAATAATTTTAATTGGACTAAAAGAATAAACATGCTGATCTACTTTAAAATTATGTGAGAAGCAAGTGATTTTATATTATTTATTATAAACTTGATAACTTTATTTGAAAGAAATTTCAGTACTATCTCTTATGTTCTAGGAAATACAACTGTAGCCTCCCCAACAAAGAAAAGAATCTTCATTTTAAAATATTTTCATTTCTTTTGTTACATTTATTATTGATTTGGCAGAAATTTCAGGTTAAAACCTCTCCCAACAACTTTGTCAGCAGCCATCAAAGATGGTCAAAGCCTGACATAAAAACAGTTCTAATATTTCACCACTAGAAATAAAGCTTCTCTCCATTTCCTTTAATTGCTTGAAGTTTCAGAGTTCCAAATGCCTCTTTCCCCCACTTGAGGAGCTCTGCAGAGAAAAGGAGCTGCTGAACGACCCGTTTGCAGTCATCCTTGTGGGAGGCAGGTGAAGGGATGAGGCAGGAGGTGGAGTACAGGGCCCGGCTGGATGGGCTGAAATGGAGGTTGCCTAGAGGTGGGGCTCCTCTAGGTTAAGGATACAAGGCTATTAGGCCATAAGAAAGTGTCCTTTAGTTCATTACTTTCATGTTTACATTTATAAAGCCAGAAATAATGGTTATGATTAGCCATAAGGTTTTAGATCACTTATTGAAAAATGTATATGCTTCTCTATTTACTTTTTATTTTATTTTAAAGATGTGCAGTACAATTCAGGATTAGATATACAAGCAGTCATCATACAAGTGAAGTTTCTGCCTTCCTTTGGTTCCTATTTTGCCTGGTTTGACACCAGGTACCCTTATTAATGTTATGTGCTTCTCCCCTCCCTTCCCTGGCAGTTTCTAGCTACTGCCAATCCTGTTCTTACAGTATTATGGTTAACATTCAGAGTTCACTTATGAGTGTGAGCATGCGGCATCCAGTTGTTTGTTTCTGAGATAAATCACTAAGCAATATACACTCTAAATCCACCCAAGTTGCTGTGAATTCCATAATGTTGCTCTTTATGGCTGCAAAATATTCCATTGAGTATATGTACCATATTTTTTTAAATTCAGTCCACTTTCAATGGGCAGCACAGTTGGTTCCATGTTTTTGCTATTGTAAATAGTACATTAATAAACACGCACGTGCAGGTATCCTTTTTTGTAGAGTGATTTAAATTCCTTCAGGTATATTCCCAGAAGGGGGATTGTTGGGTAGTATGGAAGTCAATTTCTAGTTCTTTCAGAAATCACCACACTGTCTTCCAAAGAGATTACATTAGCTTGCAGTCCCACCAGCAATGTAGAAGCATTCCCTTTTCTCCACATCCTCACCAGCATCTGTTTTTTGTTTGTTTGTTTGTTTGTTTGTTTGTTTTATAATGGGCATTGTTACTGGAGTCAGATGGCATCTCAATGTGGTTTTGATTTCCATTTCTCTGAGGATAGTGAAGCTGAGTATTTTTTCATGTGTCTGTTGGCTGCTCATATGTCTTCTTTTGAGAAGTATCTATTCATGTCTTTTGCCTACATTTTAATGGGGCTGTTTTTTTTTTTCTTTCTATAGGTATGTTTGAGTTCCTTGTAGATCCTGGATGTTAAGCCTTTGTCAGATATGCAATTGGAAAATATTTTTTCCCGTTCTGTGGGCTGTCTTCCCACTCTCTTGATAGTTTCTTTTGCTTCACTGATGCTTTTCAGTTCGAAGAGTTCCCATTTGTCTATCTTATCTCTTGTGGCATGGGTTTTAATCAGAAATTGGTTGCTTTTCTATTTAAATATTACACAATAAGAAAGTTTTTAAAAAATGCTTTGAAGCAAATTCACAATTTCTACCCTAATGACTTATTCTTTTATCTTACTTGCTTTATTATAAAATTTTAATTTTATTTATTTATTGTTTATTTTTGTCACCAATCTATATATTTTGCCAGAACAGGCTGAGGACACTTGTTAGGATGACTTAACCAGTCCACCCCACCCTCGGGTTTTCTGGAATCTTCCAGAAAAATCCACAGACCCAAGCGTGGTGCCTTAATTGGACAATAAAGAAATGAAGACAGTTGTCTTATTTTGCACTCATGAACTGTTTAAATTCCATACCCTGCCAACCATACACAGTCAGCAACTCAAAGTCACTAGCAGTAATAAGGAGATGCATACACAGGTATCAAAGTTTTCTCCCTTCCTTTCAGCCTGATTTGATTCCAATGACTCTCAAAGAAGCCTCATCACCTGGTTTCCTATTCCTCAAGGAAGATCAGCCTTCACCAGGGAGCTTGCGAGCCTGAAGGCTGGAGGCTTGCAAGGAGCATGTTTACTTCTAGGACAGGCTGAGGAGACAAGGATAGAAGATGCCATGGCCTCATGAGGAGAAGAAGAGGGATACCAGCCTGAAATTGAGTGAAGACACAAAGTAATAGTCATAGCTTTGGGTTATTGACAGATGAAGACCTGGGACTGAATTGAATGGGTTTCTGTGGTGAAATTCTGACAGGCTCTTAACTCTTGAATGACAACAGTGAGACCATTTTCCCTGTGACCCTTTCATTGTTTCTTTTGAGGGGTTCTATGCCTCGAAGGAAAAAAATTCCTGCTGGTGGTAAGGTGACTAGGTTAAGAATATGCTACCAGAAATGGCTCAGACATCCTCAGAGCCAGATATTCAGGTCTTAGATGCTGGCAGCAGAAATAAAAGACAAAAGCAGAATTGCTAATCTGATATTAGACACAGACAGTAATGGGCAGGTAGGAAAGACAGAAGTGGCTGAATGCCTATTCCTCCATGGTTTGAGCACTGGGTAAAGATTTTCCCCCCATCGTGGACAGCTTCATGGGAAGACAGGATCCATGAGATCCACAGGAAACATTTCTTGCCAGACATAGAACTCGAGATGCCATCTCAAGTTTTGTGGAACAATGACTCCCAAGCCTCACACATTCAGCACTTCTGTCTGGAGGCTTTTTTGTCAGGCCAGACTGTTTGTCTTTTGTTGCTGTTTTTCCTGCTGCAGGTGATGCTGCTCGGAGACCTGAGTCCAAGACTGTGGATGTCAGCTCAGCCTGGAACATGAAAACTAAACAAAATAAGAAAACAAAGATGAAGATTGGATGTCCCTCCTTACATTGTCCACAACCTAATTCACTTGAGGAGTCAGAACTCAAGGTTTTTGGCTGACAAAAATGTTTCTAATTGGAGGGAGAAGTTGTGAAAAAGGAGAAATTCACTGAGTGTGGAAGCCCTAAATTCTGACTTTTAACTGAAAATAGAGCCTTGGTTGTCCCTGCAATATGTGTGTGTCTGGAGATATTTTAGGAAACCTACCTAGGAATTTTAAGAAGCCTGGCCCAAATTGATCAAATAAGGAAAGATTCTCAAATGTAAAAACAAAAAAGAAAATGTCAATATGCAGTCAGCAATGTCCTAGACATACTGCCCTTGTGTAGAACAAACCTATGTTCTGTGCTGGACAGTTGTGTTCAGCTTCTTCTAAAGTTGGAAGCAAAACCTATGGAGGCAGAAGAACATGCAGAAAAGACAGAGAGAACTGGGTTTCCCACTGCATGTGTTTGTTTTAATGATCCCAATGCTTCGATGATGCATTATCATTGCTGGTGTGACAGCCACATGGTTGCATTAAGTGTTTTACTTCTAGGACAGTATGTGTTGGCTTATTTCATGGGTACTGAACCCTGCAGTAAGTTGGAACAGCAAGGAGAGATTCAGAGACCTGTGAGCACACAGCAGGGTCCACCGTGGAGTGGGCAGAGCTGAGAAGGGGTGACTGCAAGAGCCTCAAGAGCCTAGGCCTGGGTCGTGTGTCAGGACAGTGAAAAAGAGGGGATTCGGGGGAGGCTAGAGATAGCCAGCTACCCTGATTCCTATGTCCAAAAGAAAAGTCAAGGCTTCCTGAAGTCTCTTACATCAGCCCATACTCAAAGGTAAGATATGCGCTTTGGTAGGTGCTTTGCATATTAATATAGGAGGCTACCATAACCAGATACTTGGTTGAACATTATTACAGGTATTTTTGTGAAGATATATATTTTAGATCAGATTTAAATTTAAATCTTTTGACTTTAATTTAAAAATATTGTAATCCGCCATGCAATTGAGACTTATCCAATCATTTGACATCTTTAACAGATAAACAAAAGTAAAAACTTCTTCTTCCAATTGTGTGAACAAATTCTTTTTTTAAAAAATCTCTCTCTCTCTTTCTCTCTTTCTCCCTCCTTCCTTCCCTCCCTTCCTTTCTGCCCTTCTCCTTCCTCCCTCCCTTCTTCTTTCCCTATCTGTCCTTATTCTGGGCCTTTGTAGTTTTGTAGTTTCTGCACTATGGAACAATCAGTATTAAGTGGTAGAGGATAAAACAGCTATGTCTTGGGTTCCTCAAAATCCAGAGAGGTCATAGTTATTGAAGTTCAAGGAATACAAGATGAATCCACCATCCCTGATTTTTCACTATTCATAACCCCAAAGACCAGGCCAATAGCACCTCAAGTGCTGCAGGGAAAGATAGCTCCTTTTCTGATGGAAGCAAAGGAAGCTACTAGAAGGAATTATTGATTATGTGAGGATGATATTCATATTCTCTGCACAGGAATTAAGGATGCAGATTCCATTTCTAAGTTTTGGAAATTAACCAGGACCCTGAAATTGCATGGCTGCTTTCTCCTAAATAACATTCTTCATCAATATTCTCCTCTGCCAGGTTTTTCACTGGGGCCTGGGCATTATTGTAACCATGCCATCCAGGTACACATTGCAGGGAACAGCTTAGTCTCAGCTCATCAATACCTAGCCCTTTCTGGTTGTACCCACACTCTGTCCATCAGCCTCAGAGCTCTGAATCCTGCACCTAGCCTCTCCTCTTCCCTAATTGAAGCTATCCTCCCTTGACTCATTCTGTCTAGTTCCTGTCACTTCAAATCAAGATCCTGAACATTCACTTCCTCAGATACAAGCAGATTAGCAAGACCCAAAACAGGATTCCCCAAGTTGTATAATTTCACCCTTATCTTTTTTCAGTTCATCAACACAAGTTGAGTATAGTCCAAATGAACATACCCTACTGAGATATATTAAGCAAAAACAAAAATTCTGCCTACACAAATATTAACAAAATGAGGTGTGGGAAGTGAATTTATCTGTAAATTAAATTTAAGATTAATATGAAGCTGTCAAATCTACTTGTCTCAGGAAAATCAGATGTTAGTTGAAAACGTGTCAACAAAATTCACCCTGTGAGCTAGACTTGGCCAAATTCTTCAGCAGGAGTGACTGCACCAGGCCCAATAAGCAGAGGGGAGGTTTTAATCTAACTTCCCCATGAGTCTGGAGCAGAGAGTTAGTCTTGAAGCTGCCATGCCATATATTACAAAAATAGCCTAATTCTCAGGCTGTAGCTCAGAGATATGAAGAAATCTTACATTGACTGAGGCATCTTTGGACCCTTGAGTCAAATCTCATTAGTAGTCTAGAAGATATCGTGGAGGGCTCTCAGGTTTCTGTTAGTACCAAAACATCCTGAAGTCATCAATACTGATGTCACTGCTCAGGATGCAGGTGAGACTGGCTGATGCTCTAGGAGATGCAGAGAGAGAATGGCTGGATCAGCACAACCTGAGAGAGGGAATCTGTAAACACAAACACCCATGGATGATACAGCAAGGACCAGGGTTAAGCTGCTTAATAATATAAGCCAAAGAAACATAAAACAGTCTCCGGAGCTAACCCTGGGCACTTGTTTGATTTCTCTACCCAGGCCGTTTTTCCTTCTCTTCACTTTCCTGAAGTGGGAGGTGTTTGTGCACATTTATTTAACATCTTGGTGATCTTTGCACCATCTGGCAACAAACTGAGGTCAGAGTTTAGTCCTAAAGGAAAAACAAAATGTTTGAGAGCTGAGATGCAGAGTTTGCCTCTTGGGAGAGACCACAGAGGAAGTAGCAGCTGGGCCTTTACACAGACTTGTGAGAGGTAGAGTTTGCCCAGCCCAGAAAGGACCAAGCTGCAGAATGTGCCTCAGTGAGTATAGTTTTCACTCACTGCCCAGCCCTGGAGAATTTTAAGGTGACTCACCTGTGGCCCTCACTGTGCAGATCCTCAGACAGACCCTGCTGCTCCCTGGGCAGACTTCAGTATCTCAGTGGGAATCATGTGAGTGCAGTCACTTGAGAACCTTGTCCTTCAAAGTCCACAACACCCATGGGGTGCACCACTGCTCTGTTCTAAAGTA
>NW_007253528.1:20282-21381 GCF_000164805.1 Carlito syrichta
CACTCCAGTCTGGGTGACAGAGTGAGACTCTAACTCAAAAAAAAAAGAGAACTGGATTTTAAAAATGTGGTACATATACATGATGGAATACTATGCAGCCATAAAAAAGAACAAAATCATGAATTTTGCAACAACCTGGATGGAACTAGAGTCCATAATACTGAGTGACCGCTCACAGAAACAAAGATCTGAGTATCACATGTTCTCACTCATATAGTGCACCTTGAATATCCAGTGTAATAGTATAAGAAAATGACTGACAGTGGTGGGAAACTATGGGGGGGAGGGGAAGGGAGAAGGGATTAAAGGTAGTAAATATCTGTCTGGGGACAGGGAGAAACCTCTTATCAACAAGGGTGCCTGAATGAAGCATATTTATATACCTAACCCTTAACTGTACCCCACAATATCATAAAAAAAAATATTGATTATAAAAAAAAACAAAAAAAACCGTTTATTTTTCCCTTCTAAATAGAAGGCAAAAATGAACAAAGATACCCCTCACTTTATAAAGGAATGAGCAGGGGAATGTCCACGTGAGTCTTTACCTCTGATGAAGATGGGTGTGTGGGGAAGCAATGACAAGAATAAGGAGAATCAGTTCCCTTAGAGAAATTCTATTTTGAAACATCATTATGAGCTTCACATAAAATTTTAAAAACTTCTGGTATATCTAGTTTGGTCAAGTATTATACTCCATACTGATTGAGAGGCGATTCCAGTTGCATAAGTAACAGTATCTCTGAATACATTATATTTAGAATCATATATCAAAACGATCATTTGATTTATATGCACAGATTGTGTCTGAAGGATGGGAAAGAAGCACTGAGGGGCTATCCATGCAGCCTCATGTCCAGCTGAATGGTAAATATGAGGCTTATGGCCAAAGGCTTCCTAATAGCTGATACCATGTTCTTTTAATCCAGTGGTTCTCAAACTCAGGTGGCCCCCATCTTGGGCATATTTAAAACAATCAGGATTGTTTTGTTTGTCACAAGATAGGGAATAGGTTGTTTTGTTTTTTTGTTGTTGTTTTGTTTTGTTTTTTTTGAGTTGGAGTCTCACTCTGTCACCCAGACTAGAGTGCAGTGGCCTT
>NW_007253528.1:21462-47892 GCF_000164805.1 Carlito syrichta
TGCCCAGGCAGGTCTCAAACCCGCGGGCTCAGGCAATCCACTCACCTCAGTCTCTCAAAGGCGCGGGATTACAGGCTGAGCCACCGATCCCGGCTGGGAATAGGTTGTTATTGACATCTGACAAGCAGGTTCCAAAGATGCTTCTATATGTGCTGCAATGCAGAGAGGTTTTCTCATCCCAGGAAAGTTCCTTCCCAGTGTCCATGGAGATGCAGCTTGAAAATCCTTTTTTGAACTAAATATGTTTTATGGCATGATAAATAAGGGGTTAGGGGATCATTCATCAAGACTTGGGAGAAAAATATTTATTTCTGAAAGAAAATATAGAGACTGTGAACAGAAAATGTCAACTCCAGCATTCCAGCAGGATACAGGAAAGAGCAACCTCCCTAGTAAGGACAAGCTGAGGGCAGGCCCAGGTGGGGCCACTCTGAAGAGTTTCTGTCCCAATTCCCCATGGGTCTGGAGCACTATGTGATTATAGTTATCCTCACTTGACAGGCAGTAGTAGTCGGCCTCATCCTTGGGCTGCAGCCCAGAGATGGTCAGGGAGACAGAGTTGGAGGAGCTGTCGATGGAGCCAGAGAGTCAATTTGGAACCCCAGAGGGTCTTTGTTTATCCCGGTAGATTACATTGGTTGGGGCACTTCCTGGGCGCTGCTGGTACCAGTGCACATAGTAGTCATTAATGCTGTCACTGCTGCGTTTGCAGGAGATAGAGACCTCCTCTTCTAGAGACCCTGACACGAGCGAGGCTGAGTAAAAATAACCTGGGCTCAAATCCCTGCAAAAAGAATGTGACATTGAGAACATTGAGAACAGACCAGGGCTGGTTCCAGAGAGGAGGGAGAGGTCATCATCCCAAGTGACTCCAAGAGCCCTCACTACCCATTAATAAATGAGCAAAATATCCAAAAAGATATGTAAAAAAAGAATGGTAAATAAATACTTGAAAATGTTCACATTATGTTATTAAGGAATTGCAAATTAAAACAGCAATGAAATAACGCTACACACCTCTTATAATGGCTAAATTCCAAAAAAATTGACATTACCAAATCCTGTCAAGGTACAAGGCAATGAAAACTCATTCAGTGCTTCTGAACATGTCAAATGGTAGTGCCATTTTGAAAAACATTTTGACTAAAAGTTAAGTGTAAACTCACTATACAATCCAATATGTAAACTCCTTGGTATTTATTCAGCTAATTAAAAAATATGTCCACATGAATATTTTACTTTTCTATTTTTTTTAGAAAACAAGATTTATTGAGAGGATAGAAAAGTTCCCACAGTGGGAGGGGATCTGTGGGGTTACCCTAGATATCTTTCAATAAGTAAATTGATTTAAAAAAAGACTGACACATACTGACAATAGAACATTATTCAGCAATAAAAAGAAAATGACCTATCAAGTCTTGAAAAGTATAACGTATATTGCTAAGTGAAAAAAAAAACTAATCTGAAAAGACAACCTGCAGTATTATCAAATTATTTGACATTTTGGCAAAGGCATATTAGAGAGGCAATAAAAAGGTCAGTGGTTGCCAGGGGTTTGGAGAGAGTTGCATAAAGAACAGGGAATTTTTAAGGAATAAAACTACTCTTTAATGATACTTTCATGATGGATACATAACATAATGCATATTTGTCAAAACTCAGAACTTTATAGCACAAAGAGTTTATCTTAATGCATATAAATTCAAAAAATTATTTAGAAAGTTGGGATCCCAGGAAGAAATGCAAAGTAGGACTAGATAATTTCACGATACTACAAATGTTTGAAGCAACCCTCACTGAAAAGGATGAGAGAAAAACATGCTAACCTCATTTACTTTGGAAATGAGAAAAATCTATAAGACTAATGGAAAAGGAACTGCACAAAAGCACTTATTCTAGTCGATAAAATTGTTTTCCATAGGGGATGTTCAAAAATTCAGATATTGTTATACATCAATATTGCAACTGAACAATTAAGTGAGTGGCAGATGATGGAAGGCTGATTTCTCACTGTTGGAGTTGGGCTTTATAAATAAGCAACTGAAGCTGTTAGAATGATCTCTGTGGTAATTGATTAGACTTGAAAACATCAGTATGAGCTCAAGTTTAACTACATATAAATACAAATGATTATATATAGAAATATGTATAGATACATGTATATGTATCAGTTATTAACAAACATATTTCCTTGGTTTGTCAGCTGACAAGATCTAAAAGTAAAGACATTTTAGTAGCAACAGGCACACATAATGCACAGACCTTGGTTTCTAATTCTGTTCTTTAATAAAGGAAGCAATGACTTCTGGAGAAATGACTTATTCTGTGACTGGGAAGGGTAATATGCAATGTGAGCCTGGAACATTTTTTTAGTGCCAGAAAGTAAGTGCTAATAATAATAATAATAATAAACATGATGTGGCACAGAAGTCAACTTAAAGATCACCCAGTGTCCAAAACTGAAACAATTTAAGCAGAGTAATAATAACAAATTAATACTGGATTATAACCCGTGTGTAATAAATATCCACAAGTACATCCTGACATAAATGAATGATTAAATAAGTTAATAAATGGGGAGGAGAGACAAATCTCCTGTGTCAAACAATTCTAAATACTCTTTGTACGTATTCTACTCTCAGAGAATAGGAAAATAACTCCTCACTGCTTAAGAACATTGTGACCTCTTTTCAAAAAGTACAAATGGAGAAGAAAAAAAGTAATGCTACAATAGAGGAGTCTGACAAATATTATCTAAATTAGGGGGTCACAGTTTACATCAGCAGTCATAAATTGTGTTGATAGTATTTACTCTTGATATGATGTGATGACAATGGCAATTCACCTCTATGGGTCTTCCTCCCAAGAATCCATTACCTCTGACTAAGACAGAAAATCACATATATTCCAATTCAAGTGTCTTCTGCTGAATACTTGGCTAGTACTTAGAACTGTCAACAAGGAAAGGCTGAGAAACTCTCACAGTCAAGAGGGTTGCAAGGAAGCATGACAATTATGTATAGTATGGTAATTAAATGTAGTGGGATACCCTGGGTGGAATTCTGGAACAGAAAAAGGAAAATAGGAAAAATTGAAGACAGCTCAATAAACTATGACTTAACAATATTGTTTCAATATTGGTTTATCAATTGTAAAAAAAATGTACTAGCCATTAATAATAAAGGAAACTGTGTGCAGAGTATATGGGAATTCTCTGTGGTATCATCTCAATTTTTTTCGGTAAATATAAAACCATTCTAAAAAAATCATGTTTACTTAAAATAGACGTGGAACAAATGTTAAAACAGTTGGGGCAATAGACATAAAGTAATAGTGTTTTAGGAAAACTGAAATATCAACCTACTGAAAATGTCACTAGCAGGAATCTCAAAGCTCACCATACCATTATTATGAAGTTTATTATGAAAAATTGCTTATAAAAATTTAATTGTATCATGTAGTTATCATGATACTTCCAAATAGCAAGACTTATAGTGTAAGCCTTTTGCTTTATAATCTCCCTAGATTGTTTTGGCATGTTTATGTATATTTTATATCAACTTGTCAATTTATATTTCAAAAAAGCTTGCAGATTGTAAGCTTGGCAATATGTTGAACCTGTAAATCAGTATGGGAAGAGGTTACACCTTTATAATATCTATCTATGAGCATATATTGAGCTTTTTAAAATTTATCTTCATAATGTTTTTGTAGTGCCCTATCAGATATAAAATTTGTAAATATTTTCTACCAATATGTGTCCTATTTTTTCAAATTTGTAATGCTACATTTTGAAAGGCAAAAGTATTTAATTTTGATAAAGTACAAGTTTTCCTATTCTTGTTTAAGCATTTGGTATAATATTTATGATTTTTTTCCTAATTTAAGGTCATGACTATTCATGCTTTTTTTCTACAGTTACATAATTTTTACTTTTACATTTAGGTTAATGATAGACTTTGAAATTACTTTTTGTGACTGGTATGAAGTAAGGTTGAAAATCATATTTTTATGAATGTATAATCATTGTTGATAGATTTTTTTAAATGTTAAATTTATTGCATATTACTGGGATAAATCACACTTTATTATGATGCATTATCTTTCACATCCATCTATAATTGTTTTCCTCATAATTTATTCATTTTTTTCCTATGTCCATGAGGGCATATGTTTATAAAGTTCTTTTCTTATAGTATCTTTGTCAGGTTCTATGATAAGAATTCTGTTGGACAAAATCAAGTGTTCTTTATTCCTCAGTTTTTAAAAAGGGTGTTTGATTATATTAATTTTCATTACGTATTTGAAGGAATGTAGCAATGAATTACCATGAACTCAGGTAATTAAAATTGTGACTTTAATGTTCCTAATTAATAAATGATATTCAAATATTCTCTTTTATTCTTGGGTCAGTTTTGGCAATATTTTTCAAGGTCTATGTTTATGTCTTCCAAGTGATCAAGATTATCAGCATAATGCTTTTCATATTTTCTTAATATATAATTTAGTTTCTTACTTAAACTTGTTTTGCTATAGCTGTCTATAAGCTCTGTAGTGATATTCTTTCTTTGTATTCTGGTATTTATAATTTGTGTTTTCCTTCTCTTTTCCTTGATTAGTCTTGCTAAAGATTTTACAATTTTATTAATCTTTTCAAAGAATCAGTTTTTACTTCACTGTCTCGTTTTTGTTGTTCTCGAATGCTAATCTATTTTATTGATTTCTGCTCTAAACTGTATTTACTTTTTACTTATCTGCTGAGAACTTTTATGGTGAAAGATTGAATCAGTTATTTGAGGCTTTTCTTTCTTTACAATTTAAACATGTACTGCTTAAATTTGTCCCCAAGCTCTGATTTACTTCAATCCATTTATGATGTTATTGTGTTTTTAACTCATTAATATTTATTTGTTTATTTTTCTTGTAATTCTTTTTTTAGAACCACCCTAGATACTTTATTTTAAATTTATGTTTAGTTTATAATTAAAATTTATGATTGCCTTCCAAATCAACTATGTTGTAATCAAAGAATATTCTCTATAAGATTTTTATATTTGAAATTGATATATGTCTTGTGACACAGACTATCTTGTTGAACATTCCATGTGCACTTGAAATGTGTTTATTCTATATCATCTCAAGTTCTGTAAATATAAATGTCAGTGAAGCAAAAAGCGTTCATAGATTCATTCAGATTTTCTGTATCTTACTGATTATTTTGCCTAGCTCTTATTTCAGTTTTTGAAAGAAGAATATCTAATTTCTCAATGATTATAAGGTTGTTCTTATTTGTTCCATCAGTTTTTCTTTGTGTGCTATGAAGCTTAAGTATAATATGTCCAACCCCAAGAATTTTCAAATATATATTCTTAATGAGTTTGCCATTTTATTATTGGAATAGCACCCTGTATATCTGATAATATAGTTTTTGTTGAAATGTATTTTGTCTGATATCAATATGCTTTCTTCAATAGTTTATTATTATACTTTACAAGGTATAGTCCTTTCTTCTTTCTTCTTCAACTTATTTGTATCTTTATAGTTAAAATATTTCTTTTGTAGACAGCATAGAGTTGTGTCTTGTTTGTATATCTAGTCACACAATCACTGACTCTTTACAATTACCTATAATTATAAAGAATTTATAATTATATAGTTTATAATTACTTATGAAGTAAGTAATTATTTTATATTTGTATCATATTTGAATCACCAGTTTTTTATTTTTTGTCATTTTCCTTTCAAACATGTTTTTCTATATATGCATTTCTTCTATTGCTTTTTAGTTATGCCATCTTGCATTTTTTGTGGTTGTTGTAAGGTTTACAATATGCATCTTTAACTTATCAAAATGAATGTACAGTTAAAATGGTGCTACTTTATGAAAAATATGAGAAATTTTAATGGTTTAGTTCTATTTACTTTTCATTTTTTTGCTATTCTTACTTATGTATATGTTTTATAAATATCACATTTTGGTGTTATACATTTTTTATGTAAACAGCAATATTTTTTTCAAAGAAATAAGAAGACTACAGTGTTTTATATAAAAATTTTTTAGATACAGTCATATATATATTAATACACATCAAATATTTTATATGTAAGCTTGTTCTATAGAGCCTAGTTACTGTCTGGTTTCATTCATGTTCCGGCAGAAGAAAATTATGTTATCATTAGTAATAATGATGTTGTGCTGGCAATGCATTCCTAAGGTTTCTATGTATTGAAAAACATTTTTTATTCACTTCTTAGAAAGATAGTTTCACTCGGTTGTGAATTCTAGATTGCATAATGAAGTAAACTAAATTAGGAAATTGGACAAAGAGAAAACAGCAATTTTCAGAAGTGGGCAACAGAAACAAAAATGAGAGAAGTGAATGTAATATGTCCTATCATCTCCTAGGCTGTCTATATTCTGGAAAGTGGTTTAAGAAGGGAAAAATCTAAACAGAGCCTGGAATACCTGATAAGAAGAGAGTAGAGAAACCAGACTTGGAAGGTCAAGGTGGTGGGGATTTGCATAGCAGAATACCACAGGCAGCAGGTCTATATTTTAAAAATCTAGAAATTAGCATAGAATTTATCATGCATCTTTGGCTAAAAACCTATTTGTCAATGTATGGGATAAAACCTCACAAAATCAGACATGGAAGTTTTCCACAGAAGAAATAATTACAGCAGAGCTACTTGCTGAACAATTCTCAGAGGTCACAGGGAACCTGGAATCCTGTGAGTTACCTCTAATCAGAATGAGAGAACTCATTAACAGCCTAAATAATTCAGCAGACATAGCTGAAAATCTAAGCTTTCAAAATTGGGACTAAACTAGTCCTCTAATAAAGAACACTCTACAAAAGCCTTTTAAAAATCTTAATGTAATTATATCAAACAAATCTACAAGTTACTTAATTGCCTAAAAATAAATACTTATACTTACAAGGAATACAACAAAATCCAGAATTTAACAAAAGTAAAATACACAGTGTCCAAGATCTAGACAAAAATTGTTAGACATCAAAGAATCATAAAAATGTCAGATATAACTAAGAAAAAAAATCATGAAGAGAAATGGATGCAGAGGTAACAAAAATGATGGAAGTAACAGAAAAGGCACTAAATACTGTTTATTCTTATGTTCTCTGTCTCATAATTTGTGTTCATTTTAGTTAATATATTGCAGCAACTGTAGATACTGATTCTTTCTAGGATACCCTAGGAGTTATGCTGCTTGACTGGTCATTTATTTATTTGTTTCATGACTTGGCTAAACTTACTCTGCAAAGTCAACTTCCCTTATGGAATGCAGTACTGATACTCAAATTAATTTTAACTTTTAAAATAGAGACATCTGTGCTATATTTCTGCTAAAAGTTGTGCTTAACCTCCCTTAGCTATAATATTTTTTATCCTTTACCACAAAATGTGTGTGTGTGACTTGGAGGCTGCTATCACAGTTGAAGTTTATATTTTTGCTCTATGTTAATTCAGAAATTTACCCCCACCAAACTACCCAGTGATTTGGTGGTTGCTTCACATCTTCCACATCAACAAAACATTTCCCTTAGAGGTCTTTTTTCATCTGGGGAAACAAATAAGCAAACAAACAAAATCTCTTGTAGTGAGATCAGGTGAATAGAGAACATGGGGCATGGGAGTCATGACATTTTTGGTCAAAAACTGCTGAACACTTGGTGCAGTGTGGTCAGGTGAGCTTGTAAATCACCCATCATGAAATGAGCAGATGTGGTGAAAGAATCTCAAAATAATAATTATTATTATTTGAGAAGGTGAGTACAGCCTCTCACAACAATGCTAGTGGGTACACTGTTGCCAATGGGTGCCAAGAACACGTACCTGGCAGGGAAGCCTGTACTAAAAGCCCTCCAAAAGATAATTTCTGGGTTTTGGTGTCTCTTTCATATTTATTCATATTTAATTAAGTGAACAAATTGGAGCTATATCTGGAGATTCTTGAATAATGCACTTGAAACAATAAAAACAGACATGTTCTTAAACATCTTACATTGACCCTTATGTTCTATGAAGGATTACTTGGACATTATTTTAAAATAGTATGATCAATTTCTCACTAAAATGATTTTTACCTTCATATTTGTTGTTGGTTTTTCAAATCTAGTCTCCCCTTCTTCTTTGTCTGTTGTAACATTTTTATATTTATCTTTTTCTTTCTCTGAAGAATCTTAAAATTCTTCTCAACACAGAACATAAGACAATTTCTAAGGACTGGCTATATTTGTCATTGGAAAGGAACATTTGAGCCATTCTGGCTGTAGGAGCATAATTTCAGGAACTGGTGACAAGAAGAATGATTAGGAAGAAAGAGAAGATGTATATATTTAAATAAGATTATTTAAATCATATAGATTCAAAGTGATAAGTCTGCACTGAAAGGCTAACAAGGTAATGGAAAGGAGGCAGTGTAACATTACAAAGGTCAACTTACAAATATATGAATGGGCATGAATAGATGGAATCACAGTGATATTATAAGTATTAGATTTGATAACCAAAATATATAACTTTGGACCCAAAAAGGAAGAGATAATTCTGAATGTTGTGAGACTTATAATCTGCATAAACTATAATACAATGATATTAATAATATGCTTACACATAGAATTTTGGTATAAATAAAAAGCCTTTCCATTACAGTTGTATGAAGAACCTAGATTTTCTTACCTATGATCGAAAGGAGGAGATGGGAACTTTATGTTTAACAAAATTTCTGACTGCAGAGCACTATGGATAGGTTAATTAACACACTTATCTTTTGCCCACTTTATAATGGGGTTGTTTGTTTTTCCTTTTCAGCACATTTGAGTTTCTTGTAGATCCAAGATGTTAGGCCTTTGTCAGAATTGTAGTTGGCAAATACTTTTTCCCAGTCTGTGGGCTGTCTCCCTGCTCTCTTGATGGTTTCTTTGACTTTGCAGAAGCTTGTCAGTTTAATGAGTTCCCACTTGTCTATCTTCTCTCTTATGGCCTGTGGGTTTCGAGTTTTGTTCAGGAATTGGATACCTGTTCCAATTTTCATAAGATTGTGTCCTGCATTTTCTAAGGTTCTTATAGTTTGAGGTTTTACATTTAGGTCTCTGATCCATTTAGAGTTAATTTTTGTGTATGGGGATAAATAGGGGTCCTGTTTCAATCTCCTGCATGTGGTCAGCCAGTTTTCCCAGCACCATTTACTGAATAGGTTCTCCTCTCCCCAGTGGTGGGTGGTGGAGGTATTGTCGAAGATGTGTTGGTTGAGAAATTGAGGTTTTGCTTCTGGAATCTTAATCCTGTTCCTGTACCAATACCAAGCTGTTTTGATTATTGTAGCTTTATAATAAAGTTTGAAGTCTGGTAGTGTGATATCTCCTGCTTTGTTTTTGTTTTTGTTTTGCTGAGGATTGTTCTGGCTATTCTTGGTCATTTGTGTTTCCATTTGAATTCCTGTATTGTTTTTTCTAGCTCTGAGAAGAATGTTGCTGGTAATTTGTTGGGGGTATTGCATTAAATCTGTAGATTGCCTTAGGTAGGATGGACATCTTCACAATGAACAGACACTTCTCAAAGGAAGACATCCGAGTGGCCAACAGACACATGAAGAAATGTTCAACCTCACTAATCATCAAGGAGATGCAAATTAAAACTGCACTGAGATACCACCTAACTCCAGTCAGAATGCAATTATCAATAACTCAAAAAATAACAGATGCTGGAGAGGATGTGGTGAAAAGGGAACACTACTACACTGTTAATGGGAGTGTAAACTAGTGCAACCTCTATGGAAAGCAGTGTGGAGATTCCTAAAAGCTCTAAATATTGACCTCCCATATGACCCTGTAATCCCCCTACTGGGAATATACCCTGAAGAACTCAAATCACTCTATAAAAAAGATACCTGCACACAAATGTTTATCGTAGCATTGTTCACAATAGCAAAAACCTGGAACCAACCATGCTGTCCATCAAAAGAGGACTGGATTAAAAAAACGTGGTACATATACACGATGGAATACTATGCAGCCATAAAAAAGAACAAAATCATGAATTTTACAGCAACCTGGATGGAACTAGAGTCTATAATACTGCATGATCTCTCACAGAAACAAAGATCTGAGTATCATATGTTCTCACTCATATAGTGGACCTTGAACATCTATCATAATACTACAAGAAAAGGACTAACAGTGGCAGAAAACTACGGGGCGGGGGTAGGGACGGGAATGGAGGTGGGACTAATGGTAGTCAATATCTGCCTGGGGATGGGGAGACACCCCTTATTAACAAGGGTGCCTGAACGATGCACGTTTGTATACCTAGCCCTTAACTGTACCCCACAATTTTATAATAAAAAACAAATTTTTTAAAAAAATTAACACAGTTGTTTAGAAACTAGTATGAATGATGATAAGGTGGTAGGTCATTTCCAGCATAACATACTATACTCTAAACATTACAAATGAATGGATCCATTGGTCACCGAGTGGAGTAGGGAACAGACGTGTTTGTTTGAATGCAAGAAAGTCACTATAACATTCATATTTACTATATGGTATACTATATTTACTATGCATACTGTACATTTCTAAATATACATTACTGTTTAATAACATATGTCCTGGTTACTACAGATTAGTTTTCAGAATGTGAAGAACTGAATGACCTTTTATAATAAAAAATAATAATAGATGAAGAAAGATTTATCTGCTTTCTAGTATTACAAGTTAAATTCTATATTAGTCCATGAGTTGGGAGAGGTTATTATATTTATCAATTTTGAAAAATGTATAATTTTAAAAGGCATAGATGGAGATATTAAATAGTCAAACAACCCAATTGATGATCTTTTCTCTCCTAAAACAATTTTCTGACTTAATTATCTATTTCATGAGTATATCAGTAGTTTAAGACACAGATGCACATATGCACAAATGACTGAAGAAAAAATGACTTTGTTACTACATCTTTCACTGCACATTAGGTGACAGAATGTATTACATACAACAAATAGTCAAGGCAAGGACTTGTGTTTATAAATATATAAATAAAAACTGTGAAGAAGCAACTTTTGACTTTTTTGAATTAGCAAGCATATTTTCAGTATTTTTATAGCATTTGTAATGAGTCTGTCTTAAAAATAATAATAGAGAAAATTGATTTCTGATTTTTTTGGACATTTGCTGTAATGTCTGAATTTCTCAAAGCATGTAATAATTCTCAAAATTATCCTTTTCGATCTGCTACTAGAATCTTCTTGTCTACTGATTTTAGCACCTCTTCAATGGTTTAAAGACCCATTAGTGAGACCTCACTAATTTTTTCCCCATAATAACGAAGTTTACACTACTAGGGTATGTTTGCATATTTATCCCTGTAAAAACCCATGATCTCGTGATATTTGACATGTGCCTAGAAGGCTAAATCAGTTATCATTAATCACCCTGAGTCTCATCAGAAAGCAATCTGAACAAAATAAATTGTGTACCCTCAGAACGGCAAGCCATGTGCTACCAACATGAAACAGGTGTCAATCTTTCTTTTTTTGGTAGATATACAGATTTTCTCTCCTAGTTCTCCTTACTGTATAGTTAGAATCACTTTTTAATATAAGCAAGTAAGCAAAAGTAATGAAATAACAAACTATAGCAAAGTTACACATTGCCAAACTTTGTTTTATTTTTATTTCAGTCATAACTGAAGATCATGTAAATTTCTGTGCATTAACTTATTCAGATTACACAAAAATCATATTTATTTCATTGGTACAGTTTGTATTTTTTCACAGAATTATCAAGACTTTTGCATCAAATAATTATGGACTAGCAAAACCTCAGAGTTGAAGTAGAAAAATTATTGTTCAACACTGAGAAGAAAACTTCAAAATGAAACAAAATTACTTCTTGGAAATGAATACAGGCTTCAGTTATCTGGAAAAATGGTTTTCACAGTTACTATGAATGCCTCCAACTCTTGACACCTTTTCATTTCTCTGTCACCACTTGTCAAACAACTTCCTATCAATCCTCTTTTATAGTCACTCTCTGGAAGTTGTTCTTCATAACATGTCATCCATTCAATCATATATTTTGCTCCTTGATATACTAACTTATAGTGGAGAAGAACATGGACAGGGGTTTAATCCCAGCTTGAGTACTTAATAACCATGTCAAAGTTATTCAATATATTTGAGCATGAGATATCTTAAAAGTGGGTACATCACACATATTTTATAGCATTTTGTGAGAATTAAATGTTAAATTATATAAGAAACAATTAGTGCCATATTTTACACATAAAATGCATATATATACAGTTTTAGCAGAATCAGCATAACTGTAAAGCAATGTTTCTTTTCAAATTATTTGAATATCTTTTTTAATCTTGCCCACATTGATTTTAATAATGGTTGGGAGTTACACTTTTATAGGACTGCTATTACTGATAATAAATAATAAATAATGAATTGCAAAAATAATATTTTTAAATGCGATATTTACAATTAAAGCTTAAATTGATAGTCATACTTCTTAATTGTTTTTTGAATTATCAAAGTAAAGAATAAAATTCAAGATATTTTAGAAATTATGAGAAAAAGAATGTTGAATTCTATAAGAAGGAGCCCCCCAAAATCTGGAGTTATCTTTTGGTGCGTGGACCCCTTGAACACTCAGAATTTGTTCTGGATCAAACCATCAACCAAAGTTTATATCTGGAAGTTTTGAGGATGTTTTGTCACCATTTGTGTAAGAAACATACCAAATTGTGGCAAACAAGTGACTGACTGTTCCACCATGACAAGGCACCTGACCATACCAAGCTATGTTTAGTGTTCAGCATTTTTTGAGAAAAATGGTGTGACCCCTGTACCCCATCTGCCCTACTTTTTGATTCCCTGGATTTAAAAAAAATGCTCAAAGGAAATCTTTTGCCAATGTGGAAGAAGTTAAACAAAAAAATAGCAGAAACACTAAAAGCCATCAAAATCGAAAAGTTCAAAATCTGTGTCATCTTTGATTTCTTTGAGCAGTGTTTTGTAGTTTTCCTTGTAAAGGTCTTTCACATCTCTGGTTAGGAAGATGCCAAGGTATTTCATTTTTTTGTGGCTATTGCAAATGGAATTGTGTTTTTTATTTGGGTTTCTGTTTGTTTATTATTGGTGTAGAGAAATGCGATTGTCTTTTGTACATTTATTTTGTATCCTGAGACTTTGCCAAAGGCCTTTATCAGTGTAAGGAGGTTTTTGACAGATTCTCTTGGGTTTTCAAGGTACACAATCATATCATCTGCAAAGAGAGATAACTTGACTTCCTCTTTTCCTATTTGGATACCCCTGATTGCCTTCTCTTCTCTGATAGCTCGAGCCAGGACTTCCAATACTATGTTGAACAGGAGGGGTGAGAGTGGGCATTCTTGTCTTGTTCCAGTATTCAGGGGAAATGGTTCTAATTTTTGTCCATTTGGGAGTATGCTGGCTGTGGGTTTCTTGTAGATGCCTTTTACTATTTTGAGGTATGTTCCCCGTATGCCTAGATGTTCAAGAGTTTTTATCAAGAAGGGGTGCTGGATTTTATCAAAAGCTTTTTCTGCATCTAATGATATAATCATGTGGTTTTTGTTTTGACATCTGTTGATGTATTTAATTACATTTATGGTTTCACGATTGTTGAACCATGCTGCCCATCAAAAGAGGACTGGATTAAAAAAATGTGGTACATATACATGATGGAATACTACGCAGCCATAAAAAAGAACAAAATCATGAATTTCGCAGCAACCTGGATGGAACTAGAGTCTATAATACTGAGTGACCTCTCACAGAAACAAAGATCTGAGTATCACGTGTTCTCACTCATATAATGGACCTTAAACATCCAATGCAATACTATAAGAAAATGACTGACAGTACTGGGAAACTATGTTAGGGGAGGGAGATGGAATTAACAGTAGCAAATATCTGTCTGGGAACGGGGAAACACCTCATATCAACAGGGTGCCTGAATGAAACGTAATTGTATACCTAACCCTTAACTGTACCACACATCATAATAAAAAATTTTAAAAAAAAATCTAAGCAGTGGAAAATGTATCTTAATATTTGCATCACATGGAGAGTACTTTGATGGTGACTAAGGTTTAAATACTTTAGAATAAATACACACTTTCATAAATAAATTCTGGGTTTTGAAGGGTCTTTCCATAAATGTCAAAAAGTGAGTAAAAAATTTTTTTGTTTTATTATTTAGCTCTATGGAAAAAACCATGCTTTGTTAATGTATTTCCCTGTTCTGTTTTACATATAAACATCTGCATAATGTTAAAAATTGAATTATGTTTAAAATTAGGGACTGTCAGAGAAATTTTATTGTTGTCCAGATGAATCAGTTGTCTTGTTCAGAAAACCTATGCAACCAGGTGTTTATTGAGCTAGGCCCTCGCAGCAGAAATTTTTCTCTGTACTCTGTATCCAGAGTCATACTCTTATGTTTAATCTGAAGGGGTTTTTATGATTTGTTTGTTTGCTAACTAGCAGGTGACTAAGGTCTTCCTAACAGTCTTTATTATCTAAAGAAAATGTAATCCTTTTTTTATGTGCAGCCTAAATACCACCCCTTAAACAAGTTTCTTAAACACCACATGAGAATAAGGAAACACCTACTAATATTGGTTTGTAGACAGTTATTAGAAATATCAGTCATTAAATATGGGCAAGTTTAAATTTAGAATATAAAAGATGATCTAGGAATGTTAGTATATAAGGAATGAAAATTTAAGTTTTTTAAAATCAAAGATATGAGTGATGTGACCGTTCTATGCAAGCTAGGACAGCATATCAACCACTTTTAAAATTTGTTTTCTATTTTTGAAAGTGATATTGATGAAAACCTGCTTAATTAAATTACTATGCTCATCTTGACTGATGCATTTAGCAAGAGCAATAACTTAACATGCAAATTTGTAGACAGGTCTTCATCAGTCTTACATTAAAACTATAATTTTGTTTAGAGACTATAAGGCATATTAAAATATAGAACTTTTTCTTATTTCTTTCCTTCCATTCATATGTCCTTCCTTTTTCTTTACTTTTATTTTTATTATTATAATTTAATTGCTTAGCTGACTAGATGTTCTTTGTCACATGAATATGTCACAGATTATAATAATTTATTTTATTAATGTATTTTACTTTACCCAATGTGTACAAAATACTGTTTTAGTGTCATAATGCAAAACTTATGGATAAATTATATATTTTTCATATCAAGTCTTAAAAATTTGATGTATATTTTATTTCAATTTAATTTTTCATTATAACTTATTTTTTTAATTGGCAAATAAAAATTATATAATTATAGTGTAAAACAGAATGTTGCAATATGTATACATTGTAGAATGGCTAGCTCAAGCTAATTAACATATTCATTACATCACATACCATCATCATTTCTTTATGGTGGCAACATTGACATTTAAATCTCTTAGCAATTTTCAAGTATACAATACATTGTTATTAACTAGTCACCATGTTATACAATGAAACTCCTGAATTTATTCCTCATGTCTAACTGAATTTTGTATCTTATGAACAATAGATAGTAAAATCAAAATATAGTAAGACATATAATACCCCTACCCTAGCCCTTGGTCACCAGAATTCTACTCTCTATTCCTATGAGTTAGGTTTTTTGAGAGTCTATGTGCAAGTGAGACCATGTGGTATTTGTATTTCTGTGCTTGACTTAATTCACTTAATAAAATGTCCTCCAGTTGCAATAACATAGTATACAATTATAAGATAATCATCTTGACATTGTGTTGTTACGTGCACCTTGTGTTAAACTGCATTAAACAAATATTTTTTACAAAATAAATGTACTTTAGATAGCAACACAAAATTCAATGAATCAAAAAATGCTTTTTTTTCAATGAAACTGAGAAAAGGGAGATATTTTCATAGGGACATACCTAACTATAATATTAAATCAACATTTAAGGAACCAAGATAAAAATTCTTATGAATGTGCATTTAAATGTGCTTACCAAAAAATATTTAGTATTGTTTAAATTACAACAAAGTGAATGGCTTAATAATTTTAAGTATGTAATGGATTTGTAAGAACTAAATGCATGCAATATGACTTTTCAAGTATAAGTCTATTGATATCAAGGGTGAGAGGAAACGAAATAAATTGCTACACTAACATGTAAAACTGTATTAGTAATCAAATAAAAAGAATAATTAATTGGTGTTTAAACTTCTGTGGTAGTTAATCAAAGAATGCTGCTAAATTATTTTATATTTGGTCAAAATAAAAGTGTTACTTGGATGTCAAAATTGCCATTACAGTGCTTAATTTGATGGGATATTTAATTGAAGAAACCAACAACCTGAAATTAGGCAGGACAATAGATTTGTAAAAGAATCCAACTGAAATATATACTGTTCTATGATATTTGAAGTGAAAAATGAGATAGGAAAAGGAAGAGCTGCAGAGGTATTCGATTGTGTATCAGACGTTTAAAGAATCACTGGCATTTACTCTACTTAGAATACTTTGCCAAGAAACTTTGTGTTTTTTTAACTACATATAAACTACATAAGCTTTATAAAACAATTTAAGAAATGATGCAAACAGCTTAAGCAAACTCTTGGAGAAAAATGTGTATAGGGTGTGGTTAAAGGAAAGTGAATAAAATAATGTATTTGTAGAATACACAAGTCTATGCAGTTATTTGTAGTATACAGAAGTGGTGTTAGTGATGAATTACAAACATTAAGAGGTATAAAAATAGATAAAAGGATAAAGATCACTGCAAAGAGTTTTGTGTGCCAACCAGATTTTAAATTGCATGTGATAGAAAAGTTAGCTCAACAGAGATTTTTAAACATATGGTGATATTTTCATTGACAGTGGTATGTTGAAAAAGCAGTAGATGAGGTTTATCCAGAATGTTAATTTAAGCACTCTGAATATGAGAATAATAATTTGGAAATGAATATGGCAAGATATGTTTACATATTTGATGTTAAATCATGAGCAAGAAATTTCAATTCTGGGGTAAGATAGTGAAACCTCTTTCACTATCCCTGCCCCTCTACTCAACATACAAATAAATATTTTGTAAACTACTAAACAGACAAACATTTAACAATAGGTAGACTTGAAAGACTTGAAGAATGACATATCAGTATCTCAACTTCTTGGTGAATTCCCTGGGTTTTCTTTTTATCTTCCATGTAGCTGACACTGGGCAACAGAAAGACTGGCAACCCAGAACTCTCAAGAGGTCTAGAAAATCAGTAACAACAATAACTAGTTCTGCTGCCTCTGTCTAAAAGACTTGAAAAGGAAAAGCCCAGAAGGGACTCAGTAAGAAGACCCATATCCAGTGGCAGTAGCAAACTCAATCTGCCCTCATCAACAGAAATAGTTGGAATCCACCGCAGCTAGCTAATTCACACTTTACCACACATTTGCTGGCACCAATTACACAATAAGGATACAGAAGCAGCACAGCATGTACAAAGTGTCTCTACATCCTCCATCCAGGGTCAAAAAGTAATCTAAATTCACTACTCAGAATCAGAGACATTCAGGTCTTGGGACTCTTTACCCTGCACCCAGAAACAGTATATGATCCAAGTAGACACTTTCTTCCTCCTGCAGTACTATAGAGATAAAGTGAAAAACCCACCAGCACTCAGTGGCCATAGAATAGAGCACAAGAAATACTCTTTCCCACTAATACAGCATCTCCCTACCTCATACCTATTAATAACTGGGTGGCTTTAAAAAGCACCTTCTGCTTCTGTGGGCAGTACTAGGGGTAGATCCAGCAGGTTTTTAGTCAGAGCTCCCCCACCAAAAAACAAATAAACAAACAAGCAAACAAACAAACAGAAGAAAACATTATAAAACTCAAAAAATGAAATTGTCATTGGACTACAGTGTACAACTGTAGCTCAGAAATTACATGCTCAACCTAAGCAAGGCAATTACTTATTAAAACAGAGAATTTAAACAGGATCAAGAGTCTCCTAATATAGCATGCAAAATGTTTAGACTATAGTAAAAAACCACCAGTCATGTCAAGAATCAGGAAAATCATAACTTCAATGAGAAAAAATAATTAACTGACATCAATACTGAGGTCAGATGTTGGATCTATTGGACAAAGATTCTAAAGCAGCCACTCTAAAATTGCTTCAGTAAGTAATATGAATTTTTTAAAAATAAATGACAAAATAGAACACATAAACAGAGACATATGACATGAAAAGGTGCAAAATGAAAATTATTGAACTGAAAAATATAATTGAAATAATAAAGTTTCCTGGATAAGCTCAGTAGTAAAATGAAGATGATGAAAGTTAAAAATCAATGAATTTGGCAGACTAATAAAATTTACTCAGTCTGAACAACAGTAAGAAAACAAACTAAAGAAAGTAGAAACTCATCACCCATGGAACAGCAATAAAATATTTAATATTCATACGTTAATGTCCCAGGAGAAGAGGAAAAAGAATGTGGGACTAAAAAAGTATTCCAAGAAATATTGACTTAGTTTCCCATAATTGGAAAAAGACAAAAAAAAAACTAAATATTCATAAAGGTGAGCAAAAGCCAAGTAGATAAATCCAAAGAATATATGCCAAATCATAATCATACTTCTAAAACCTAAAGACAAAACAATATTAAAATCATTTGGAGAAAATTATGACATATCTGTGAGAAAAACAATTTGAATGACAGTGAATTTCTCATCTGAAACCACAGAGACTAGCGGAAAGGGGCACACTTTTCAAGTACTCAAAGAACAGCCCACAATCAATTCTACATCTAATTAAAGTATCTTCCTGAAATGAAAGAGAAACAAATGCATTATTAGTCCAAGGAAAGATAAAAGAGTTTCTCATTAGATGATTTATCTTTAAAGACCAGCAAAAAAATCTCTCTCGTCTCCCTGCAAAACTTGGTAACAGAAGTCATGGAAGACCATGTATTATGTATAGAGAAAAAATTGAATGGGTAGAAATAAGGGTAAATGTAATAAAATACTTTTCTTCTAAGCCTTTTATAAATCATATTTCATTATTGATGCAAAGTATATAAGAACTTTTGTAGTTTTTAATGTATGTTGAGAAAATACTGGAGGTAATTATCTTTAAAAATAGGGAAGGTAAAGGGATTTAAATGGAATTAGGTTTCAATACTTGCTGAAACTTATAAAATTGTTATACCACTAAACTGTGATAAGCTACATTTTCACAATAGAGTTCCTAGAGCAATCACTAATAAGAAATAAATATAGTATATTTAAAAATATATAAATAAAGCCTAATGGAATATTTAAAAGGTAGTACACAGAAAGCAAGAAAAGAAAAATAGAGGAATAACAACAACAAACAGGGAACCCCTCTCTGATAAATATGTAATAAAGTGGAAAATATAATTGTCAATATACCAGTAATTATGTTAAATGTATTAAATCTAAATACAGCAAATAAACAGTTTATAAAGCATAGTTTTAAAAACTCAGAGCTTATTTAAAAATGAGTTGTAAAGTAAAACAAAATACTACTCAACTTCTTACTGTCTAAAAATGAGTTTCAAACAAGCATAAGTAGGTTAATAGTAAAAGGATAGTTTAAGAAATATAATAACATTACTTAAAAAGTAAAAAAAAAAAGCATGAGTAGTTATTTTAATATCAGATAAATTTGCTTCAAAAAAAATTATGAAGCTGGGCTCGGTGGCTCAGCCTGTAATCCCGCGCCTTTGGGGGGCTGAGGTGAGTGGATTGCCTGAGCCCGTGGGTTCGAGACCCGCCTGGGCAGTGAGACCTCATCTCTACAATAAATCAGAAAATCAGCCGGGCATGGTAGCACATGCCTGTAATTCCGGCTACTTGAAAGGTTGAGGTGGAAGGATCGCCAGAGCCCAGCAGGTGGAGGCTGCGGTGGCCAGAAGAGGCCACTGCACTCCAGTCTGGATGACAGAGTGAGACTCCAACTCAAAAAAAAAAAAAAAAAATTGTGAGTCATGAACCAGCAGTCATATAACCATTCAATACATTGAATTTATAGCTTTAAAATTTCTGAAACATAAATCTCTAGGTTCAGATTGCTTAACCAGAGAATTTTACCAAGCATTTCAAGAATGATTAACACAAATATTACACAATATTTTTCAAAAACCAAAAGAAGAAAGATGTTCCAACCAATTCTTTGAAATCAGTATCATAAACAAGGCAAAAACATTTTTAAAAGAAAAAGAAGGAAAGGAAGAAGGAAAGAATGAAGAGAAAGAAAAAGCAGTATCATGAATTTGGATAAGAATCTTCAACAAATTTATTACATTAACTCCAACTATGTATAAAATAAATTTTACACTAAAACTAAGTGGAATTTATTTCAAGTAAGTAAGTTTGGATTAACATTTGAAAAAAAATATTCAATGCAATTCATCATATTAACAAACTAAAATATTTATATCACCAATTGATGCCAAAAAGGATTTTACAAAATTCAATACCATTTATTAGGAAATCTCTTAAATAAATAGGAATAGAGAACTACCTGCATATACAGAATTTCCATAAAATTAACAGTTAACATTATACTTGACTGTAAAAGACCAAATCCTCTGAGTCTGGGAACATGACAAGGTTGTCCACACTCACCATGCTTATTGTACATATTGCCCTACAAAAATGAAGACATGAAAAATTATACATTTTAGAAATAAAATACAATATTTGAAAAAACATACTGGATTTACAATTAAGAGGACACTAGAAAGAGTTAGGTAAATTTAGGAAAGATTCATAAAAAGTATTCAATATGAAAAACAGCAATATGTTGGAAAAAAGTGAACACTGCCTTAAGAAACTAGGGGACAATATCAAGATGTCTAACAATCATGCCATTGGAGTCCTGAAAAGTGAAAGAGATTGGTTCAGGAAAAAAAAACATTTGAGAAATAGTCTTTCAAATGTTTGGCAAAGATATAAATGTAAAGATTCGAGAAGCAAACCTCAAACAGGATAAACCCAAAGCCATGTCTAGACATATTTTAGACTCCTGAATACTAAAGATAAAGAAGAAATACTTACACCACTTTTCAACAAATTCCAGTATTTGAATTATTGCAGATTTCTTATCAGAAACTATGAAGACAGAAGACAGTGACACATCCTTAAAGCACAGTCATGTGCTGCATAGTGACATTGTGGTCAACAACAGACTGCATATGTCATGGTCATCCTATTATATTATAATGAAGCAGAAAAAGTTTCTATTTCCTAGTGACACCATAGATGTTGTCAAGTTGTAGCTCACACAATACTCATGTTTATGGTGCTGCTGGTATAAACAAACCTGCATTGCCAAATACACAAAAGTATAGACTGGGCTCGGTGGCTCAGCCAGTAATCCCAGGAGTTTGGGAGGCTGAGGCGAGTGGATTGCCTAAACCTGCGAGTTCCAGACCCACCTGGGAAACTTGGTGAGACCTCGTCTCTACACTGAATCAGAAATTAGCTGGGCATGGTAGCACACGCCTATAGTTCCAGCTACTTGAAAGACTGAGGCAGAAGGATTGCCAGAGCCCAGCAGGTTGAGGCTGCGGTGGCCGGGAGCATGCCACTGCACTCCAGTCTGGGTGACGGAGTGAGACTCCAACTCAGAAAATAAATAAATAAATAATAAAAGTATAAACATACAATTATGGGCACTATATAATATTTGAAGATTGTAAACAACTGTTCCGGTTTATCTATTTACTGAACTATGATTTTTGTAAATATTTATATACTTCTACTTATATAAAATAAATTAAATGTAAAAACAGCCTAAATCAGCTGCTTCAGGAAGTTTTCCAGAAGAAGGCACTATCATAGGAAGTGACAGTTCCACACATGCTATTGCCCTTTAGAACCTCCAATTGGACAAGATATGGAAGTGAAAAACAGTGATATTGATGATTCTGACTCTCTTCAAGTATAGGATGCTGTGTATGTTTGTATCTTAGTTTTTAACAAAAAAAGTTTAAAAAGTAAAAGAATAATTTAAAATAGAAAAAGCTTATAGAATAAGGTTATAAAGAAAGAAAATATACTTGCACAGTTGCACAATATGTTTGTGCTTTAAGCTAAAAATTATTGCAAGAATTTAAAAGTTTAAAAATTATAAGGTAAAAACGAACACAATAAACTAAGGTTAATTTATTATTAAAGAAAGAAAAGTGTTTTTTAACTTTTAATGTAATGTAAGTGTACATAAAGTGTCTATAAAGCCTACAGTAGTATACAATAGTGTACAATTATATTTTAAGCCTTCACATTCAGTCAACTTCTAATCCTGAAAGTTTCATTTATAGTAAGCAACCTAAACAAGTGCAGCATTTTTAACCTTCTATAGCATATTTTTACTACACCTATTTTATGTTCAGGTATATTTGGGTACATGAATACAATCATGTTACAATTACATATAGTATTCAGTACAGTAACATAATGCTTAGGTTTGCAACCTAGAAGGAATATGGTATATCATATAGTCTAGTTGTGTATTAGTCTTTACCATCTATGTTTATGTAAGTATACTCTAGGATGTTTGCATGATCATGAAATCGTGTAACAATGCATTTCTCAGAATGTATCCCAGTGGTTAAGCTACACAGGACTTTTTATTTATTTATTTTAGAATTATGGGGTACATGGGACAATTTGTTGCATAAGTATACTATGTAAAGGCGTGGTTTGGCTTCTGACGATTCCTCCGGTATTCCCAGTAGTGAGTATGACAACTTTGTATCCCTTATACCCTCTCCTTCCCTCCATTAGAAGCGTCCAGTGTTCTGTTTTTCCTGTCCTAGGGCCCATTTGTGCTCAATCCACAATATCCACTTATGTGTGAGAACATTGATTATTCAATTTTTTGTTTCTGTGTTAATTTACTTAGAATGATGGTCTATATTGCTGCAAAGGACATGATTTTGTTCTTCTTTATACTTGTGTAGTGTTCCATCTTGTGTATCTACCACATTTTCTTTTTCCAAGGACTGAATTTAAGTAGCAGAACTTCCAACTCCATGTTCTATATTAGACTAAAAAATATATTTCAAGATTGACATCAAAATAAAGATTTTCCAAGGAAGAAGGAAACCAAGAGAATTGTTGTCAGCAGAGCTACTAAAAAAGAAAAAAAAAAGAGCCAAAGGAAGTTTGCCTACTGAAAGAAAATTATATCAGAGGAAAAATTTAGTATATTGGAAATAAAGGAAGAACAATAAACATGGTCAATATCTGGGTGAATATAGCTGAATTATTTTTCTCATTTTAAGTATTGAAAAAATATGCATGACTGTAAGAAGAAAAAATTGTAAAATTTTGTGTGATGGAAGATTCAGTGTATGCAGATGATATATATAAGACAAAGATAACCTACAGTTGAAGCAAGCTTAGGAATTTAATTTGAAAAGTTAAATAACATTTTCTATCAAAATGTATATATCTCATATCTATTTACAGATAAAGGTATCTACATTCACAATATATATTTATGTATCTATATCTGTATATATGCATGTATATGTTTATCTATATTAATGCCCAGAGAAACCACCAAAACATAACACGAAAGACATAGACAAAAATCTAATGGAAAAATTAAAATGAACTACTAAAACACTATCAAATAAATTCTAAAAGGCTGAAAACAGAAATGAACCAAAATCACAGAGGTCAAACAGAAATATAAAAGAACAGTAAACTCAAAATCAAAACTGTCAGTAATTGTATTAAATGTAGATAGTCTAAACACACCAATTAAAAAAATAATTGGTTAGTTTGGTTTAAAAAATTAGTTTTATTTGAAAAAATACAATTTATATTTAATATACACAGATTAAAAGTACATCATGGGAAATTACATGCCAAGTAAATCTATCTTAGTTTATTCAAGCTGCTGTAGCAAAAATATTATGAACTGAGTGGGCCATAAACAACAAAGGTTTATTTCTCATGGTTCCAGAGACTGAGAAGTACAAGATAAAGGAGCTGGCAAATTCTGTGTCTGAAGGGAATCTGTCCTCATAGATGGCAGCATCTCCCTGAAACTTCATATATTGCTTCATTTATAGTAGTATTCCTTATCTATAGTTTTGCTTTCTGTGGTTTCATCATTAGGTTGCACTCTGTTCTAAGTAACGTGATGAACCAACTTTTCTGCTGGGGACTTGATTCATCCCTGTGTCAAGTATCTCCATATAACCTATACTGGCCACCCATTAGTTTCTTAGTAGCCATCTGTTTTATCAGTTAGGATGTCATGATATTATTGCAGTGCTTGTGTTCATGTCACATTTATTTGACTTCGTAATGACCCCAAAGTGCTCAGAGAGTGATTCTGGCAATTTAGATATGCCCAAATAGAGCCATGAAGTGCTTCCTTTAAGTTAAAAGAAGAAAGTTCTTCTTTCTTCATATATATATATATATGCTGAGCTTGTTGAGATCTTTGATAAGAACAAATCTTTATCTGTAAAATTTTAGAGATGAGAAAAAAAATTGTGCTAGCTATGCTGTTGCACCTCAAGCTACAAAAGTATATGTAGTTTTAGTAGTATCAGAGGTTTCAAGCATTTCCCAAGAGTTTTAGAATGTACTTGTTGTAGATAAGGGGGCACTACCTAGTGGAAGAGTGAACAAGGAAGGTCTTCAGGCTGATGGAAAATTTTACCAGAGAAGAATTAGATATATTAGCAATGGAGGAGGAGCAATAGACATGGTCAGTGTTTGGGTAGATATATATAAGGTTATTTTTCTCCTTGTAATTTTAAAAAAATAAACATGAATGTAAAAAGCAAAAATGGTAACACCATGTGTGAAGGGAGATTCCTTCTCTTGGACCTGTTTCATAAAGGCACAAATTCCATTTGTGAAGGCTCTGAAAGGCCTCCACTTCTTAATACTGTACCATTGGGGATTATTTTTCTATTTATGAATTTTGGGGGGGGGCACAAACACTCAGACCAGAGAATTTTATCCCGGTTCTACCAAATTTTTGACTTTCTCTCATGTGAAAAATACACATTTTATCCCAATAGGCTCCAAAGTCTTAACTTGTTCCTGCCTTAACTTTACAGTCAAAGTTCAGTCTCATCTGAATCAGTTATGAGTGAGACTCAAACTAGGATTTATCCTAAGACAAATTGCTCTCCAGCTGTGAACCTGTAGAATGAAACATGTTACTTGCTTCCATAATACAATGGTGGGACAGGAATAGAAGAGACATTCCCATTACCAAAAGGGAGAAATAGGAATTGAAAAGTGGCAGATCATGAGCAAACCCTTAACTTAACAAGGCAAACAACATTAAATCTTAAGAATTTAGAATAATTTACTTTCACTCAGTAATTTTCATTCTACACACAGTAGGGTGGGGTTAAACCCCCAATGCTCCAGGAAGCCATGCTCCCTTGGCTTTAGGTAGGTTTCTTATGGAGGCTCTGAGGGAGAATCTGTTCCCTGCAATTCTCCTAGATTCCAGTGATTGTCAACAATCCTTGGGATCCCTTGGCTTGTAGATGTATCATTCGTGTCTCTGCCTCTGTCTTCACATGGCCTTCTCCCTATGTGTCTGCCTATATCTTCACATTTGATCTCCCCTGTGCTTGTCTCTATACCCAAATCTTCCTCTTTTAAGGACACCAGTTATTGGATTAGAGTCCATTGAAGTAATCCAGTGTGACCTCAACATAGCTTCATTACATTGGCAAACACCCAAATTCTAAATAAAGTTACATTCAGAGGTACTGGGGATTAGGATTTGATCATTTATTTTGAGATGAGACAGTTCTACTCACAATAGATAGGTGGAGCACAAATGGTGTTCATTATTGCCTAGGAAACAAAAAACCCACCTTTTCTTTTTTTTAATTTAAATTTTTATTTTAAAGATGTGGGGTACAATTCAGGGTTAGGTATACAGATATTTATTATGCAAGTACCCTCCTCTGGCAGTTTCCTACTACTGCCATTCCCTTTCTTATAGTGTATTAATTGTTCAAGATCTGCTTATGAGTGAGAGCATGTGGTACTCAGTTCTTTGTTTCTGTGATAGATCACTCAGTATTAGAGACTCTAAGTCTACCCAGGTTGCTGTGAAGTTCATGATTTTGTTCTTCTTTATGGCTGCATAATATTCCATCATCTATATGTTCCACATTTTTTAAAATCCAGTCTTCTTTCAATGGGCAGCACAGATGGTTCAATGTTTTTGCTATTGTGAATAATGCTGCAATAAACATGCAGGTGCCGGTATCTTTTTTCATAGAATAATTTGAGTTCCTTTGGGTATATTCCCAGTAGGAGGATTGTGGGATCATATAGAAGGTTGATTTTTATATCTTT
>NW_007253528.1:47912-49414 GCF_000164805.1 Carlito syrichta
GAATTCCTGTACTGTCATTTCCAGGTCTAAGAAGAATGCTGTGGGTAATTTAATGGGTATTGCATTAGCTTTCTAGATTTCTTTGGGTAGGATGGACATCTTAACTGTGTTAATTTTTCCAATCCATGAGCATGGAATATTTTTCCATTTGTTTGTGTCATCTTTGAATTGTTTGAGCAGTGTTTTATCATTTGTTGTAAAGGTCCTTCACTTCTCTGGTTAGGAAGATGTCAAGGTATTTCTTTTTTTTCATGGCTATTGTGAATGACCTTATAAATGTGCTTTTTATTTGGGTTTCTGTTTGTTTATTGTTGGTGTATAGGAATGCTACTGCCCTTTGTACATTTATATAATACCCTGAGACTTTGCCAAAGTCCTTTTATCAGTACAAGAAGGTTTTTGACAAATTCTCTTGGGTTTTTGAGGTATAGAATCATGTTATCTGTAAAAGAGATAACTTGACTTTCTCTTTTCCTATTTGGATACCCCTGATTTCTTTCTCTTATATGATTGCTCTATCTAGGACTTCTAATACTATGTTGAACAGGAGGATAAGAGTGAGCATCCTTGTCTTGTTTCAGTTTTCAGGGGAAATGTTTCCAATTTCTGTCTGTTTAGCAGTATGTTGGCTGTGGGTTTCTTGTAGATGGCTTTTACTATTTTGAAGTATGTTCCATCTATGACTAGATGTTTGAGGGTTTTTATCAAGAAGGGGTCCTGGTTTTTATCGAAAGGTTTTTCCATGTCTAATGATAAAATTATGTGGTTTTTTTTGTTTTTTTTTTTTGAGTTGGAGTCTCACTCTGTCACCCAGACTGGAGTGCAGTGGCTGCTCCTTCCACCTCAGCCTTCCAAGTAGCCGGAATTACAGGCATGTGCTACCACACCCAGCTGATTTTTTGATTTATTGTAGAGATGAGGTCTCGCTGCCCTGGCAGGTCTCAAACCCGTGGGCTCAGGCAATCCAATCACCTCAGCCTCCCAAAGGCACGGGATTACAAGCTGAGCCACCGAGCCTGGCAGAAATGCAAATTTTTAATGCAATACCCATCAAATTACCAGCAACATTCTTCTCAGACCTAGAAAAAAACAACACAGGAATTCACATGGAAACACAAGCGACCAAGAATAACCAGAACAATCCTCAGCAAAAAAATAAATAAATAAAAGCAGGTGGTATCACATTACCAGACTTCAAACTTTACTATAAAGCTACAATAATCAAAACAGCTGAGTATTGGTACAGGAACAAGCATATAGACCAATGAGATAGAATTGAGATTCCAGAAGCAAAACCTCAATTTCTCAACCAACTCATCTTCAACAAAGCCTCCAGCACATACCACTGAGGAGAGGGGAACCTATTCAGTAAATGGTGCTGGGAAAACTGGCTGACCACATGCAGAAGATTGAAACAGGACCCCTATTTATCTTCATACACAAAAATTAACTCTAAATGGATCAGAGACCTAAATGTAAAACCTCAAACCATAAGAACCTGA
>NW_007253528.1:49434-54579 GCF_000164805.1 Carlito syrichta
CGGGGATTAGGATTTGATCATTTATTTTGAGATGAGACAGTTCTACTCACAATAGGTAGGTGGAGCACAAATGGTGTTCATTACTGCCTAGGAAACAAAAAACCCACCTTTTCTTTTTTTTTAATTTAATTTTTTATTTTAAAGATGTGGGGTACAATTCAGGGTTAGGTATACAGATGTTTATTATGCAAGTACCCTCCTCTGGCAGTTTCCTACTACTGCCATTCCCTTTCTTATAGTGTAATAATTGTTCAAGATCTGCTTATGAGTGAGAGCATGTGGTACTCAGTTCTTTGTTTCTGTGATAGATCACTCAGTATTAGAGACTCTAAGTCTACCCAGGTTGCTGTGAAGTTCATGATTTTGTTTTTCTTTATGGCTGCATAATATTCCATCATGTATATGTTCCACATTTTGTAAAATCCAGTCTTCTTTCAATGGGCAGCACAGATGGTTCAATGTTTTTGCTATGGTGAATAATGCTGCAATAAACATGCAGGTGCAGGTATCTTTTTTCATAGAATAATTTGAGTTCCTTTGGGTATATTCCCAGTAGGAGGATTGTGGGGTCATATAGAAGGTTGATTTTTATATCTTTTAGGAATCACCAAACTGTTTTCCACACAGGTTGTACTAGTTTACACTCCCACCAACAATGTAGAAGTGTTCCCTTTTCCCCACATCCTCTCCAGCATCTGTTGTTTTTTGAGTTATTGATGATGGCCATTCTGACTGGAGTTAGTTGGTATCTCAGTGTGTTTTGATTTGCATTTCTTTGATGACTAGTGAAGTTGAACATTTTTTTCATGTATCTGTTGGCAGCTTGTGTGTCTTCTTTTGAGAAGTGTCTATTCTTATCTTTTACCCACTTTGTAATGGGGTTATTTGTTTGTTTGTTTGCTTGCTTTTCTTTTGGGCACATTTGAGTCCCTTGCAGATCCTAGATGTTAGGCCTTTTTACGATATACAGTTGGCAAAGATTTTTTTTCCCATTCTGTGGGCTGTCTCCCTGTTGTCTTGATGGTTTCTTTGGCTTTGCAAAAGCTTGTCAATTTGATGAGGTCCCATTGGTCTATCTTATCTCTTATGGCATGTGCGCTTTCCATAAGGTTGTCTCCTGCATTTCTATGGTTCTTATAGTTTGAGGTTTTATGTTTAGGTCTTCGATTCACTTAGAGTTGATTTTTTGTGTATGGTGATAAGTAGGGATCTTATTTCAATCTTCTGCACATGGTCAGCCAGTTTTCTCAGCACAATTTACTGAATAGGTTCTCCTTTCCCCGGTGGTTGATGGTGGAGATTTTGTCAAAGATGAGCTGGGTGAGAAATTGGGGTTTTGCTTCTGGAATCACTATCCTGTTCCATTGGTCTATATAATAGTTCTTGTACCAATACCAGTCTGTTTTGATGATTGTAGCTTTATAATGAAGTTTAAGGTCCGAATGTGTGATACTTTCTGGTTTGTTTTGTTTTGTTTTTTACTGAGGATTGTTTTTGCTATTTGTGATAATTTATGTTGCCATATGAATTCCTGTATTGTCATTTCCAGGTCTAAGAAGAATGCTGTTGGTAATTTAATGGGTATTGCATTAGCTTTCTAGATTTCTTTGGGTGGGATGAACATCTTAACTGTGTTAATTTTTCCAATCCATGAGCATGGAATATTTTTCCATTTGTTTGTGTCATCTTTGAATTGTTTGAGTAGTGTTTTGTTGTTTGTTGTAAAGGTCCTTCACTTCTCTGGTTAGGAAGATGCCAAGATATTTCTTTTTTTTCATGGCTACTGTGAATGACCTTATAAATGTGCTTTTTATTTGGGTTTCTGTTTGTTTATTGTTGCTGTATAGGAATGCTACTGTCTTTTGCACATTTATATAATACCCTGAGAATTTGCCAAAGTCCTTTTATCAGTGCAAGAAGGTTTTTGACAAATTCTCTTGGGTTTTTGGGTATAGAATCATGTTATCTGTAAAAGAGATAACTTGACTTCCTCTTTTCCTATTTGGATACCCCTGATTTCTTTCTCTTATATGATTGCTCTATCTAGGACTTCTAATACTATGTTGAACAGGAGGATAAGAGTGAGCATCCTTGTCTTGTTTCAGTTTTCAGGGGAAATGTTTCCAATTTCTGTCTGTTTAGCAGTATGTTGGCTGTGGATTTCTTGTAGATGGCTTTTACTATTTTGAGGTATGTTCCATCTATGACTAGATGTTTGAGGGTTTTTATCAAGAAAGGATGCTGGTTTTTATCGAAAGGTTTTTCCATGTCTAATGATATAATCATGTGGTTTTTGTTTTTATATCTGTTGATGTATTTAATTATGTTTATGGTCTTACAGATGTTGAACCAGCTCTGTATCCCAGGAATGAAGCCTACTTGGTCATGGTGGATGATTTTGAGATGTGTTGCTGGCTCCAGTTTACTAGACTCTTGTTGAGAATTTTAGCATATATGTGCAACAAGGATATTGGCCTGTAGTTCTTTTTCTTTATTGGATCTTTACTGGGTTTAGGTATTAATATGATGTTAGCTTCCAAAAAAATGACTTAGAGAGAGTTCTGTCTTGAGAGAGTTCTCGATTGCCTGGAATACTTTCAATAGGATTGATATGGGCTCCTCCTTTTACATATTGTAGTATTCTGCTAGAAAGCCATCTAGTCCAGGGCTTTTTTGTGGGTAGTTTTCTTATTATACAGTCAATACCCTTGGTTGTTATAGGTCTATTTAGAGTCTTGGTTCCTTCTTGTTTCAACCTTGGGAGTTTGTGTGGTGTCGGAAAGTTCTCTATTTCATTCCTGGGGCTCTCCTTCAGAGTTGACTGCAACCCACCACCACCCTGAGATTGGAACAGTCACCTTTTCTTTACAGTTCTACTAGTTCTTGCAGCCAAAAGAATGCTTTACATCTCTGCAAGTTTCAGTGTCCTTGTCTATATTGGTAAGAATTCTGGCTACCCTATTTCTGGGGTCATTTTTAGATATATAATTTGAATTTCCAATAAAATGCTACTAGCACTTCTCTGTCAGACTGTTGGAAATATAAAAATAAACAAATAAGTGTGTGACTAAATAATTATTTCAACTTTAATTACATTTACAAATTCTAAAGAAACGTTCAAATTGCTTCTGCCTGAATTAGAGTTACAAAGCCATTGGCCACTAGAGTTTAATAATGTTTTAGTCCTCTATTAAAGAATACCAGATACTCAGAAAAATATTGTATTATTATATGTTATTAGGAGAAGCTATCTATTTCTTTAAATATTTCACAAAAATTGCAACAGACACATTAGCTCTTCAGAATTGCTTTTAGGCCAGCCTTTATTTTAATAATCTGTTTCTGATGGTCTGATATACAATGTAAATTACAAAAATTTTGGTCTATATTGACAAGTATCTAAATCTATTTTCATGGTAATGCTGTCTGTAGAGTACAATCAACATTTTTAATTGTAGTTCAACCTATTCTCTTTTGAATGTCAGTGAATTCATATAAGGCTTTCAAAAATTATGTGCTAAGTTTCTTCTCAGTTCATTATATTTCCTTTGATCTTACTGTCTTACTCATATAATTTTAAAAATTGTTTATATAATATATTATGGTATCTGTACAATGCCTCATTTTTAATACTCTTCAAGTACTTTTTTTAATTTATCTTATAGAAACTGAAAAAATAAGAATATGTTACATATATGTATATAGGTTATGAATTCTTTTCACAGACTGTCCCAAAATTTAAAGGAAAACTTTGATTTTCAGTTGGAAGTATTACTTTGACAAAACACCTGTCACTGTACTCAGCAGTACTCTACATGTGAAAGAAAACTGAATTATTATATGTATTTAACTGATAGTATATTCTGGCTTTTATAGAATGAAATAATTTCTTCGTGTATTTTTCTTCTGAATCTATTTAAACGTGGGTATAAAGACAATTTAGGAAAAAACCAAAGTACAGAAAATGTTTTAAAATACTAAAAATTAATGATAGTTGCTACATAAAATTTTATTGCATAATAATTATACCAAATTTACAAAAATGTCCAGTTCAAGATTTTACTAGTCTGGTCTTTCTGAGTTGCATGTGACAAAAATAAATTCTAACAGATTAAGGCAAACAAAACAAAACAAAACCCTTCATTGAATTATAAGATTCAGCTACAGTGGATAAGTTTATGCAAAGCTAGATCTAGGGCTCCAGATAAGCTATTCTGCGCGCGTGCTCTCTCTCTCTCTCTCCCCCTTCAGCTGTCATCTTAATATTTGAAACAAATTTTGTTCACCAGCAGTAGCTAAAAGGCTTGTAAAGGCTTATAATTCACTGTTGCAACATTCCTCATGAAAATAGCATATATCCTTTCTGATAACTCTAGAAAATATCCCAAGTTGATTCTAGTTTGCCAGGCTTTGAATGGTGTAGCCTCTTCTGGAACCAAGCAAATATCTCATACACCTTGATCCATAAGATGGCATATTTAACATATTCAATTAAGAAAATTAAAGTGACCTTCATGTGTGTTCATATGGTGGGCCTGTGTACAGAAATGCAATTTTTTTTTTTTGAGTGGGAGTCTCACTCTGTCACCCAGACTGGAGTGCAGTGGCTGCTCCTCGTCACTGCAGCCTCGACCTGCTGGACTCTGGCGATCCTTCTGCCTCAGCCTTCCAAGTAGCTGGAATTACAGGCATGTGCTACCACACCCAGCTGATTTTTTGATTTATTGTAGAGATGAGGCCTCGCTGCTCTGGCAGGTCTCGAACCCGCGGGCTCAGGCAATCCAATCACCTCAGCCTCCCAAAGGCACGGGATTACAAGCTGAGCCACCGAGCCCGGCAGAAATGCAAATTTTTAATGCAATACCCATCAAATTACCAGCAACATTCTTCTCAGACCTAGAAAAAACCAACACAGGAATTCATATGGAAACACAAGCGACCAAGAATAGCCAGAACAATCCTCAGCAAAAATAAATAAATAAATAAAAGCAGGTGGTATCACATTACCAGACTTCAAACTTTACTATAAGCTACAATAATCAAAACAGCTTAGTATTGGTACAGGACAGGCATATAGACCAATGAGATAGAATTGAGATTCCAGAACAAAACCTCATTTTCTCAACCAACTCATCTTCAAAAAGC
>NW_007253528.1:54599-57085 GCF_000164805.1 Carlito syrichta
CTGAGATACCATCTAACTCCAGTCAGAATGGCAATTATCAAAAACTCAAAAAATAACAGTTGCTGGAGAGGGTGTGGTGAAAAGGGAACACTTCTACACTGTTGGTGGGAGTGTAAACTAGTGCAACCTCTGTGGAAAACAGTATGGCGAGTCCTAAAAGCTCTAAATATTGACCTCCCATATGACCCCGCAATCCCCCTACTGGGAATATACCCTGAAGAACTCAAATCACTCTATAAAAAAGATACCTGCACATGTATGTTTATTGCAGCATTGTTCACAATAGCAAGAACCTGGAACCAACCATGCTGTCCATCAAAAGAGGACTGGATTTTAAAAACGTGGTACATATACATGATGGAATACTATGCAGCCATAAAAAAGAACAAAACCATGAATTTTGCAGCAACCTGGATGGAACTAGAGTCTATAATACTGAGTGACCTCTCACAGAAACAAAGATCTGAGTATCACATGTTCTCACTCATATAGCGGATCTTGAACATCCAACGTAATACTATAAGAAAATGACTGACAGTGGTGGGAAACTATGGGGGAGAGGGGAAGGGAGAAGGGATTAACGGTAGTAAATATCTGTCTGGGGACGGGAAGACACCTCTTATCAACAAGGGTGACTGAACGAAGCATATTTGTATACCTAACCCTTAACTCTACCACACAATATCATAATTTTAAAAATTGATTATAAAAAAAGGAAAATTAAAGTGACCATCATGTGTATTCATATGGTGGGCCTGTGTACAGAAATGCAAGTTTTCTAATTCTAAAACTTTTCCTTTTGTTTTAAAGAGACCTATGAAGGAAATCAAGACCACTATTTTTTAAAGTTATGAAAGGAAGTGTGAGTGTTCAGTTTTCCCTGAAAAATAAGGATTTAGCTGACATTAGAGAGTTATTGTCATTCTATGAATGATCTCATGGTCAATCAGTCATAATTACTTATGATTATGGAGAAGATATTAAAGTATATAAAAAAGAAAAATCAGTTCATGCATTCATTTAACTTAGTTGAAGTATGCATTAAACATTTTCAACAAATGTGTACATAAGAAGTGCCAAAGGATTGGTGGAGAACTGAAATAATACAGCATTCAGAGAAGCAGAGAGAAAACAGATTTGGGAAAATTGTGAAAGTCTTCCCAGAGGTGACAACAATGTATGAGTTTGATGAATGCATAAAACTTACTAGGAATAGTAGTGTTGGAATATATACTACATGAACAGGATTGGTAAAATAAAAGTTTGTAGAGGTTAATGACCAAGGAAACTTTGACTTCTCTGGGATTATTTTATGTGACATTTTACAAGTTATTTCAACCCATAGTTATCATTCATCATCTGTAAAATAAATATACTAGATCACATCATTTTAACTCATAATGCTAATGATAATTTATGGTAGCTTACATGTAAATTTCAGTGAATTAATCGATCATTTTATATAGATTGTCTCATTTAGTCTTCACAATAACTCCATTTTTCAGACCCCATGATCTAGACCCTTGCAACTTAAAAGTTGGCCATACTCAGCAACTTGTAATAAGTATCATCTGGATATTGTTTAATAAGTCAGATGACTGGGCTCCATACTACACAGAGTTAAGGAACTTCACATTTGAACAAAGTTCTCAGGTGATTAATTTGTGAATTAATTTTTGAGAAGCCCTAATGTGCAAACACCATTAATATTGCCATTTTATAGAAATCGAATTCAACAACTACATTAATTTGTTCAAGATCAGTCAGCTAAGATGTGATAGAACAAATTTTTACAAGGGAATCTGGCCAGGCTCTTCGCCACTGTTCTGGTACCCTTAGTTTCTATGGTTCTATGAATGCACATAGTGAATAAGTAGAGGACTAAGTGGAACACAGAAGCATGGCAGGGTGGAGGTAAACTTGCATTGCAGCCTACAGAATTTAGTCTTAGGAAAATTGATGTTTTATAATTATTAAAGGTAGAGACAACAGAGAAAAGTATATGCTATTCAACTAATAAATTTTAAAATACTTTAGATAGTGGGCAATAAAATCATTTTATTATAGGCATAAAGGTATATATTTTAAGATTTTTCAAAAAAGTTTGGAGTGATGTTTACAACATATATGAGAGGAATGTTCATTTTTTTACTTCATTCTTAATGGGAAGTTTACGAAAAAATCAAAAAGATTTCTTACTAGAAAAAATTCTTTGAAATATTAATGTTTTTAAATACATATATATGAATTTCCATATGCTCACATCATATTAGCTCCTTTCAATTGTTTATTAATATCACAGTTTCATTTTTATTGCCTAATTCTAGTTCCTGATGATACCAAATATCTACTTGTCAATCAGTGTATTGAACTTTTATTTTTATAAGATGGGATAGCTAATCAAATGTTGTTCAAATCAAATTGTTGCTGAATCTTAAGGCAAAGTAATCACCCCAGAGACAGGTGTTTCTTCTTGGTCTTATATT
>NW_007253528.1:57835-59129 GCF_000164805.1 Carlito syrichta
TCAGAAAGCCCATGGGATGGTTCTGTTGATTATTTTTTATTTTTACAGAAATATATTGTGTCTTCAATATTAGCAATAGGAACAGAATATTTCTGGAAAATCCGATATAGTCTGAATGCCTTTCACAGATTCATTCTTCTTCTTAGGAAAGCATCATTCATTTTCTTGTTTGTGTTCTTGAGCAGTGGCTATCAACACAAACTTTAATTTCTTGAAGGGTTCTTAAAATATTTATGCCTAGGTTTCAACTTCAGATATTAAGAAACAAATAAATATTTGGAGTTGAATTTTTTTTTAATATGAAGTTGTGGGGTACAGTTAAGGGTTAGGTATACAATTGCGTTTCATTCAGGCACCCTGTTGATATGGGGTGTTTCCCCGTTCCCAGACAGAAATTTCCTACTGTTAATCACAACTCCCTCTCCCCACCATAGTTTCCCAGTACGGTCAGTCATTTTCGTATAGTATCGCATTGGATGTTTAAGGTCCATTATATGAGTGAGAACATGTGATTCTCGGATCTTTCTTTCTGTGAGAGGTCACTCAGTATTATAGACTCTAGTTCCATCCAGGTTGCTGCGAAATTCATGATTTTGTTCTTTTTTATGGCTGCGTAGTATTCCATCATGTATATGTAGCACATTTTTTTAATCCAGTCCTCTTTTGACGGGCACCATGGCTGTTTCCAGGTTGTTGCTATACTGAACAACGCTGCAATGAACATGCATGTGCAGGTATCTTTTTTATAGAGTGATTTGTGTTCTTCAGGATATATTCCCAGTAGGGGGATTGTGGGGTCATATGGGAGGTTGGTATTAAGAGTTTTTAGGAATCGCCACACAGCTTTCCACAGAGGTTGCACTAGTTTATACTCCCACCAACAGTGTAGAAGTGTTCCCTTTTCACCACACCCTCTCCAGCAGCTGTTATTTTTTGACTTATTGATAATAGCCATTCTGACTGGGGTTAGGTGGTATCTCAGTGTGGTTTTGATTTGCATCTCCCTGATGATTAGTGAGGTTGAACATTTCTTCATGTGTCTGTTGGCTGCTCGGATGTCTTCTTTTGTGAAGTGTCTGTTCATATCTTTTGCCCATTTTATAATGGGGTTGTTTGTTTTTCTGTTTTCAGCACGTTTGAGTTCCTTGTAGATCCAGGATGTTAAGCCTTTGTCGGACCTGGAGTTGGCAAATACTTTTTCCCAGTCTGTAGGCTGTCTCCCTGCTCTCTTGATGGTTTCTTTGGCTTTGCAGAGGCTTGTCAGTTTAATAAGGTCCCACTTGTCTATTTTCTG
>NW_007253529.1:0-614 GCF_000164805.1 Carlito syrichta
CAGACAGAAAACCAAATAAAAAACACAATCCTATTCACAACAGTCACACACACACACACACACACACACACACACACACACACACACACACACACACACACACAAATGAAATACCTCAGTATCTTCCTAACCTGAGAAGTGAAAGACCTATACAATGACAACTACAAAACATGGCTCAAATAAATCAAACAAATGGAAATATATTCCATGCTCATGGATAGGAAGAATCAACATTGTTAAGATGTCCATCCTACCAAATGCAATCTATAGATTCAACGCAAAACCGATCATTCTTCTTAGACCTGGAAACGGCATTACAGAAATTCATATGGAAACATAAATGAGCACGAATAGCCAAAACAATCCTTAGCAAGCAAAACAAAGCAGGAGGTATCACATTTCCAGACTTTAAACTTTAAGGCTACAATAATTAAAATAGCCTGGTATTGGTACAACAGACATATAGACCAATGGAACAGACTAGAGATTCTAGAATTAAATTTCTCAACCAAATCATCTTCAACAAAACCTCCACCAACAACCATTAGAGAGAAGAAAACCTATTCAGTAAAGGTGTTGGGAAAACTGGCTGACCACATGCAGAAGACTGAAAC
>NW_007253529.1:2132-4861 GCF_000164805.1 Carlito syrichta
CTGTGGATTTGATAGGCTTCCAGAGGTAACAGGGGTCATGGTGGAATAAATTGGACAAAGGGTGAGGAAGGGCAAAGAAGGATGTGAATCCTCACACATGGATGACTGGGAATTTGCAGGAGTGACACCTGGAGGGGAAGAGTAGGGGATAGGAGTAGAGAGACAGGCAGGACAGGAGAGCTGGCAGCCAGATGGGCCAAGTCTGTGGTGCTGGTAGGAGCTGAGACCTGCAAAGGGCAAGTGACTGGAGGCAGGGAGTCTGTGGTCCTTCCAGAAGGGGAGGAATTAAAAAGAGACAAGTTGGGTGGCACTGCCGATCACAATGCTTTCTGCTTCATCCTCCAAAACCTCCATCTTATCCTCCATTATTTTGCTATTTCTTTTACACCGAATGTTCTTCCCTAAAGAGCCTAGATCTTTCTGAATAGCCATGCAGGGACATTGAGCTTGTGGGAGCAGCTCACCTCTATCCCAGGACAGTTGCAGTGGAGGTGGCAGCAGCAGTAGCAGTGGAATCGACCTTGTCCTTGGCAGGACCTGTGAATAGCAGTTCTGCTTGGGGATGGCTCATGGTGGGATATCTGATGGCTTGGTGCCCTGCATCTCTTTCTCCATCATCAGCAACATCAGCAAACCCAGAAAGCTGGACATTTTCTTGGTGGACCACTCCAGCTGCAAGGAGAAGCCTGGGGGTGGGTTCAGGAGCATGGTTGCATCTGTCCCAAGAGGTGGAAGTTCCCCAGAAAAGCTGTGTGCACTGGGATCTGTATACTCTTCCCAGAAAGAGCTCATTGCAGACACCTTGAACTTCTCAAGTTATTTTTTGAGTATTAGCAAGGGAGACTTCTCTCCAGAAACCCAGGACCAGGACCCAAGAAAGAAAGGTTCCCCTGGGTCTTTAGGATGTCAAGGACATTTCCTTCTTCAACACTTTTCTTGACCTACTCTTTGCTCTCCACCTGATCTTCCTCTTTCATCAGTTTTCTTGGGGGGACTCTTCTTGGACACTCCCCTTGATCTTCTCGGGAAGTCTGGATGGCATGAGTTTCTTGGGACGGTTGACCTGCCTGAGGTGGAATGGGGAGGGACAGAAGGGGCAGGGAGTGAAGGCAGGAGGCTATACTTGTGGCAGACAGCACCGGTTTCTTCTTCGGGGCTTCACTCCAGGATTCAGGCGGTAGGGTTCTCAGAGAGGGAGCCCATGACCTCTGGGAAAGGACACCACTCCTTCTAGGTGATGGAGGCCCACCACCCAGATGTGGGTTGAGCAGCCTGTAAGCAGGACTAGTGTGAGGTTAGGTACAGTGTTGCTGGATGGCTCCAACCGGGGGAAGGATCCTGGCAGAACTTGGGATCTGCTGGGAGCCAGTGCCCGGGGCGCTGCCTGCGAACCAGAAACCAACTGAGTAAGACCGTTTCCCATTGAGAGCTGCTTGTGTGGCCTGCGATCGCGGGAAAAAGTCACCGAGACAAGTCTCCTTAGCAACCAACTCACTCCTCTCTCAGCCAGGCACACACTGGCCAGTCCCATGCCTGTGACGTCTCAATGGGGCTAGTGACCATGATCGGGCACCAGGGAGGGTGCGTGGACCTAGCCAAGCGCCAGGAAGAGGCGACAGCGGGTGCTGCGCCATGCCCTGCCAACCACTGGCGCAGATGGATGTTCTAGTCCCGGGCCCTTCCTGCTGCTGCTTGCAGGAGATGGGCACCAAGTGGGCCACGCTGTGGGGACGTGTGGGGACTGCCCAGCTTGAGCCATTCAGTGGCTGTGTGTCTGGGCCCTGTGCTACTGGCCGCAGGGGTGGAGCCTGCAGCCTAGGTTCTACCAGGCTCCTCCAGGACCTCTCCCATCTCCACTGCCACCCTGGTCCGAGGGTCACGAGTCCAGCTGCAAAGTGTCCAGAGGAGGGGACTCAGTTTTTGGACCTGACTGAATGTAGCCCCCTATGTTTTCTTTTCCCATTTGGCAGGATCACTTCGTTTATTTTTGCAAATTGGGTAAAATCACTTAAGAATTAGCATTCCTTGGGTGATCCATGTGGTGGTGGACTCTGGCTGTGTGATTACAGAGTATGTGCCCTGGCCTGAGGGCCTCCTGATCACGTACCCATCAAGTGTTACCATGTATTATTTTCTGTCATCCTTCATGTACTTAGTGCCGTGGCATATCTATGATGAGCAAGTGCACACCTGGGAGAAGGTCTTTATTTCAACTCCTAAATTGCCCATGGCCGGCTCTGGGCTCCAGTCTCCTTAGAAAATCTAGAGCAGGAACCCCTGATTGTCACCATAGCATCACAACACACTGCTCTTCTCATTCAACTTCGCAGTCCAGGGTTTTTTGTTTGTTTTGACTTGGGTATGTTTTTTTTTTTCATTTCTTGGGCCTACTTTTAGGGTGTAAATACATAAGATCGTTTTCTAGATCAATTTTAGTTTATCCTAAAAGAAATTTACTGAGCCAGGCTCGGTGGCTCAGCCTGTAATCCCGCACCTTTGGGAGGCTGAGGTGAGTGAATTGCCTGAGCCCGCGGGTTCGAGACCCGCCTGGGTAGCGAGACCTCATCTCTACAATAAATCAAAAAAATCAGATGGGGGTGGTGGCGCATGCCTGTAATTCCGGCTACTCGGAAGGCTGAGGTGGAAGGATCGCCGGAGCCCAGCAGGCCGAGGCTGCGGTGGCTGGGAGCGGCCACTGCACTCCAGTCTGGGCGACAGAGTGAGACTCG
>NW_007253530.1:0-761 GCF_000164805.1 Carlito syrichta
TCAAATAGCAAGCCAACTTAACTAGCCAGCCACCCTGCTGGACCGCCAGCTAGTCAGCCAGCTTAACTAGCTGGTCACCTACCTGACAAGCCTGCTAACCAGCTGGCTAAACTTTCCAGCCAACTATCTAGACCAGCTGACTTAACTAGCTGAATTAAGTAGATAACTATCCTGCTAGCCAGTTGCCTTTACTAGCTAGCCACGTAGCTAGCCAACCAGCTAGCCAGCTCACTTACATCAGTGACTTAACTAGCTAGACAGCTGGCTAGCCAGATGACATAATTAGCTAGCTACCTAGCTAGACAGCTGGATAGACAGCTGACAACTAGCTTACATAACAAGATAGCCTGATGGCTAGCCAGGTCACTTAACTGGCTACCTGGCTACTTAGGCCACTGGCTTTCCAGCTGACTTAACTACCACAGTAACTAGCTGACCTGCTGGTCAGTGAGCTGACTTAACTAGGTGACTTAACTTGCTAGCCAGCTGACTTGCCAGGTGACTTAAATAGCTAGCTACCCTGCTGGGCAGCAGGTTAACCAGTTGACTTAAATAACTTACTTAACTAGATAGCCAGCTGGCTGGCCAGCTGAAATAACTAGCTGACTTAAGCAGCTACCAACTGACTAGCCAGGTGACTTCACTAGCTAGGTACCTAGATAGCTTGGAAGCAAGCTGAATTAATTAACTGACTTAACTAGCTAGGCTGCTGGCTAGCCAGATGGCTTTACTAGATTGCTACCTAGCTAGCCAGCTGGCTA
>NW_007253530.1:1542-6620 GCF_000164805.1 Carlito syrichta
GAGCTGGCTAGCCAGCTGACTTAACTCGCTGACTTAACTAGCTAGCAAGTTGGTTAACTAACTGACTTAACCAGCTAGCTACCTAGCTAGCTATCTAGCTATCCAGCTGACTTAATTAGTTGACTTAACTGGCTACCTAGGTGACATATCTAGCTGACTTATATAGGTAGTTTCCTAGCTATCCACCTGATTTAACTAGCTGAATTAACTAGCTAGCCAGATGGCTACCAATTTGACTTAACTAGCTTTTTAACTTACTGACCAGTTGTATAGCCAACTGACTTAACAAGCTTACTTAACTAGATCTCCAGCTGACTGAAATAGCTGACATAAGCAGCTAGTCAGCTGGCTAGCCACCTGAATTAACTAGCTGGCTACCTATCTAGCCAGCTGGCTAGCCAACTGACTTACCTAATGACTTAAGCTAGCAAGCTGGCTAGCCAGCTCATTTAACTAGCTAGCTACTACCTAGCAAGCAGGTTAACCAGCTGACTTAACTACCTGACTTAAACAGCTAGGCTGCTGGCTAGCAAGCTCACTTATCTAGTTATCTACCTACCTAGTCAGCTGGCTAGACAGCTGACTATACTGTCTGACTTAGCCAGCTAGCCAGTTGGCTAGGCAGCTGACTTAACACGCTGGCATCACTAGCTAGCCAGGTAATTATGTAGTTGACTTAACTAGCTATCTACCTTCCTTGCCAATTGGATAGCCAGTTTTCTTAACTAGTTGAATTAACCAGGTAGACAGCTGGCTAGTGAACTGAATTATCTAGCTCACTACCTAGCTAGCCAGTTGGCTAACCAGTTGAGTTAACTAGTTGAGTTAACTAGCTAGCTACCTAGCTAGCCAGCTGAATTAAATAGTTAGCTAACTAACTAGATAGCTACATAGCTAGCCAGCTGACTTAAATAGTTAGCTAACTAAGTAGCTAACTAGCTAACAAGCTGACTTAAATAGCTAACTGCCTAGCTAGCTAGCTGATTAATCCAGCTAGCTAACTAGCTTGCTTACTTGTTATCTAACATGCTAGCTACTTGACTTAATTATCTGAATTAACTCATTAGCTAACAAGCTAGTTAGCTGACAAAACCAGCTGACAACTCGTTAGCTAATTAGCTAACTAGCTGACTCATCCAGTTGACTTAACTCCTTAGCTAACTAGCTAACTACCCTATTTAACCAACTGACTCAAACCGTTTGCTAACTAGCTACCTAGCTGACTCAACCAGCAGACTCAACCCTTTAGTTAGCTAGCTAACTACCTGACTCAACCTGCTGACTCAACCCATTGGCTCACTAGCTAGCTTGCTGTCTTAACCAACTGAATATAGTAGAAAGCTGACTTAATTAACTGACTTAGCTAGTTGACTTAACTACTTGGCTAGCTGACTTAGTGGGTTGCCTTAACTAGTTAGCTAGCTGAATTATCAACCTGAATTAAATAGCTAGCTAACTATTTCACTAAATGAATAACTAGCTGACTTAACTCATTAGCTAACTAGTTAGGTAGCAGACTTAAGTATCTGACTTAAATAGTTAGCTAACTAGTGAGCTAGTTCCCTTATGTAACTAACATAGCTTGCTAGCTAGTTAGCTTGCTGACTCTGCTAGCTGACTTAACTAGTTGGTAATGAGATGGCCAGCAGACTTAATAAATTTGTTAATGAGTTAGCTAACTGCTTTAACTAATTGGAAAACTACTATCTAGCTGACTCAACTAGCTGGTTAATGAGTTATCTAGGTGACTTATCTTGTTGACTGACAAGTCGGCTGACTAGTTAGCTGTTTTAACACATTGGCTGACTACTCGGCCAAATTTTTAGCTGACTTAAGAAGGTGGCCAACTAGTCGACTGACTAGTAAGCTGGGTCAACGTGTTGGCTGAAGATTTGGCCCACCAGTTAGCTCGGTTAACTAGTTGTCTACTGGTATGCTGGCCTAAGTAGGTGGCCGACTACTTCACTGACTAGTTAGATGGCCTAACTAGTCGACTGACTACTTAGTTGAACTAACCTCTCATCTGACAAGTTGGCCGAGTAGTCGGTCGATTGGTTAGCTGACTTAACTAGTTGGCTCGCTATTGGGACGACCGGTTAGGTGACGTAATTAGTCAGCTGGCAAATGAGCTGATAGGATAGGTGACATAATTAGTTGGCCAGTGAGTGAGCTAACTGGTCAGTTGACTTAACTAGTCAGCCAGTGAGTGAGCTGACTGGTCAACTGAATTTAGTTGACTGGTGTGTGAGCCTACTGGTCAAAAACTTAACTAGTTGACCAGCAATTGATCCGACCAGTGAGCCGACTTAACCTGTCGGCCGGCGAGTGGGCCTACCAGTGAGCTGCCTTAACTAGTCGGCCAGCAAGCAAGCTGACCAGTAGCTGACTTAATTAGTCAACTGTCAAGCAAGCCTACTAGTTCGCTGATCTCCTGGCCTGCAAGCGAGCTCACAAGTTTGATGAACTGTTGGCTGGCAAGCGAGCCAACCAGTTTGCTGACCGGTTGGCAGGCGAGCGAGCCCACTAGATAGCTGACCAGCTAGCTGAATTGCTAGCTGACTACTTAGCTAAGTAACTAGCTGATTTGCTAGCTGACATAACTTGCTAGCTGACTAGCTACCTGGCTATCTAGCTGATATAACTATCTAGAAAACAAGCTATCTATCTGTCTAGCTAACTGACTTAACCAGCTAGAAAACTGGCGAGTTAGCTGGCTAGCTGATTTAACCATTTAGCTTACTAACTAGCTGAATAGCTAGCTGACTTAACTAGCTGGCTGACTAGCAACCTGACTAGCTAGCTGCCTTATCTAGCTAGCTGAATAGTTAGCTGACTTGCTAGCTGACTTAACTAGCTAGCTGGCTAGCTAGCAAACTTATCTAGCTGACTAGCTATATGGCTTGCTAGCTCACTAGCCAGCTGAGTTAAATAGCTAGCTACCTGGCTGGATAGCTGACTAGGGAGCCGGCAAGCTAGCTAGTGGTTTGAGCATCTGGTTCACCAGCCATATATATAGCCAGTTGTCTGACTGGACAATGGGATTGCCAGCTGGCTTCACTAGCCAGCAAGTCTGCTGATCAGCAGGCTAGCAAGCCTGCTTAACTAGCTGGCCACCTACTTGACCAGCCTGCTAACGAACCTTCTTAACTTGCCAGCCACCTAGTTATCTAGCTGGCTAACCAGTTGACTTAAATAGCTGACTTAACTAGATAGCCATCCGGCTACCCACCTGGCTTAACTAGATAGCCACCTAGCTAGCCAGCCGACTAGCCAGCTACTTAACACGTTGACTTAACTAGCTCGCAAGCCGGCTAGTCAGTTGACTTAAATAACTAGCTCCTTACCTAGGCAGGTGGCTAGAGAGCTGACTTAACTAGCTGACTTAAACTAACAAGCTTGCTAGCCAGCTGACATAACTAGCAAGCTATAGAACTAGCCAGTGGGCTAGCCACTTGAATTAACTAGCAGACTTAACCAGTTAGCCAGCTGGATAGCCAGCTAACTCAACTAGCTAACATAACTAGTTAGGCTGCTGGTTAGCCAGCTGACTAAACTAGCTGATATCTCTAGCTAGCCAGGTGGCTAGCCAGCCAATGTAACCAGCTAGCTACCTATGTATCCCACTGGCTTGCCAGCTGACTTAATTACCTAGCTACCTCGCTAACCAACTGACTATCGAGCTGACTTACTTAGATGAGCTAACTAGCTAGCCAGCTGGTTAGCCAGCTGAGTTAACTAGATAGCTACCCAGCTAGACAAATGACTAGCCAGCTTATTTAACTAGCTGACTTAACTAGCTATCCAGCTGACTTAACTAGCTTACATATCTAGCTAGCTACCTAGCTAGCCAGCTGAATTTACTAGCTGAAATAACTAGCAAGCTACCTAGCTACAAATCTAGCTAGCTAGCCAACTTAACTAGTTTACTTAACTAGGTAGCTAGCTTACATAACTAACTGACTTAACTAGCTAACTACATAGGTAACCAGCTGACTTAACTAGCTGAAACAACTAGCTAGCCAGCTGTCTAGCCATCTTACTTAACTAGATTTTAAATAGCTAGCGAGCTGACTAGTCAACCGACTTAATGAGGTGTTGTAAGTAGATAATCAGCTGTTTAGTCAGCTGACGTAACTAATTGATTAACAAGCTAGGCAGCTGGCCAGCCAGGTGACTTAACAGATGACTTAACTAATTATACAGCTGGATAGCTAGCTGACTTAACTAGTTGACTTAATTAGCTAGCCAGCTGGCTAGCAAACCGACTTAACTAGGTCACTAATAGCCAGCCAGCTGGCTAGCCCAGTGACCCTACTAGCTGTCTTAACTAACTGACCTGCATTTTAGCCAGTTGAATTAACTAGCTTGCTACATAGCCAGCCAGCTGGCTATCCAGTTGAATTAACTAGGTGACTCATCTAGCTAGCGAGCTGTCTAGTCAGCTGGCTTAACTAGCAAACTCACTATCTAGCCACCTGGCTAGTCAGCTGACTTAACTAGGCAGGTACCTAGCTAGCAAACGTCTAGCCAGCTGACTTAACTAGCTCTCTACCTCTCTAGCCACTTGGATAGCAAGCTGACTTAACTATCTGACTTAACTAGCTAGCCACCTGGATAACCATCTGACTTAACTATGTCACTGCCTATCTAGAGAGCTGGCTAACCAGCTAACTTAACTAGCTCTCTTACTAGCTGGCCTGCTTTCTAGCCACTTGAATTAACTAGCTTGTTACATAGCTAGCCTGCTGGCTATCCAGCTGTATTAACTAGTTGAATTATCTAGCTAGCCAGCTGGCTAGTCAGCTGACTTAACTAAGTGACTTAACTATCTATCCAGCTGACAGGAGAGCTGACATAACTAGCTAGCTACCTTGCTATCCAGCTGGATAGCCAGATGACTTAATTATCTAGTTACGTTGCTAGCCAACAGACTAGACAGCTGAATTAACTAGCTGACTTAAAGTATCTTCCAACTGGGTAGCCAGCAGAATTAACTAGCTACCAACCTACAAAGCCTGCTGACTTGCCAGCTGTCTTAACTACTTATCTACCTAGCTAACCTGCTGGCCAGGCAGCGG
>NW_007253531.1:0-4685 GCF_000164805.1 Carlito syrichta
CAGGAGGAAGGATCGCCGGAGCCCAGCAGGTCGAGGCTGCAGTGGCCAGGAGCAGCCACTGTACTCCAGTCTGGGTGACAGAGTGAGACTCCAACTCAAAAAAATAAAATAAAATAAAATAAAATAAAATAATTATTTGTAAGGGGAAATATACAGCTCATACTTCATTTACTCATTCATTCATTTAACAAATCTTTTTTTTTTTTTAAGTCATGATCTCACTCTGTCATTCAGGCTCAAGTGCAATGGCATGATCACAGCTCATCATACCCTTGATCTTCTGGACTCAGGTGATCCTTCCGCCTCAGCATCCCAAGTAGTAAGGACTATAAGTGCACACCACTTCACCTGGCTAACATTTTTTATTTTTTTGTAGAGACTGGGTCTTGCTCTGTTACCCAGGCTGGTCTTGAACTCCTGGGTGCAAGTAATCCCCTCTCTGCCTTTGAATGTGCTAGGATTATAGGTGTGAGCCACCGCACCCATCCTCATTTATCAAATCTTTGCTAAGTTCAGTCTAAATCCGGGCATGGAACTGGGCACTGAGGGTCCCAAGATGAATTAGACACTCCTTGTCCTCAGGATGTTCACAATCTAGTAGAGGAAACACAGGGTACAGTGTGTCAGGAGCAGGGAGCAGCTAAGCAGGAAACCTGAAATACATGTGCAATTTTGTTAGGTAGCTGAAAGTTCTTGGCTGGGCTGGGCTCGGTGGCTCAGCCTGTAATCCCACGCTTTGGGAGCCTGAGGTGAGTGGATTGCCTGAGCCCGCAGGTTCGAGACCCGCCTGGGCAACTTGGCAAGACCTCATCTCTACAATAAATCAAAAAATTAGCTGGGCGTGGTAGCGCGCGCCTGTAGTTCCAGCTACTTGGAAGGCTGAGGCGGAAGGATCGCCAGAGCCCAGCAGGTCGAGGCTGCGGTGACCAGGAGCGGCCACTACACTCCAGTCTGGGCAACAAAGTGAGAATCCAACTCAAAAAAAAAAGTTATTGGCTGGGCACAGTGGCTCGGCCTGTAATCCCAGCACTTGGGAGGCCAAGGTGAAAGGATTGCCTGAACCTGGTGGTTTGAGATCACCTGGGCAACTTGGTGAGACCTAGTCTCTACAATGAATCACACACAAAAAAAAAACTAGCTGGGCATGATGGCATGCCTCTGCAGTTCCAGTTACTTGGAAGGCCAAGGTGGAAACATCTTCTAAGCCCAGCAGGTCAAGGCAGCAGTGGCCGTGAGCATGCACTGCACTGGGTGACAAGAGTGAGACTCCAACTCAAAAAAAAAAAAAGTTCTGTAGTCACCAAGGACAGAGTGAATGGGGAGTAGGTGTGGGGTCATTTGATCCCCCAGGGGACACTCAGCAGTGTCTGGAGACTTTTGCTTGTCATGGCTGGGAAGGATGTGGAAGGTGCTATTGGCATCTAGTGGGTAGAGGCCAAGGATGCTACCTATCATTCGATGCACCGGACAGTCCCCGCGACAAAGTGTCATGGTGTCATGGTGGAGGAGCTCTGGGTACAAACGGTACTGGAGTTCTTAATCAAAATTAAATCTGATTGGCCAGGCTCGGTGGCTCTGCCTGTAATCCCAGCATTTTGGGAGGCTGAGGCAAGTGGATTGCCTGAGTCCATGGGTTTGAGAACAGCCTGGGCAACATGGTGAGACCTCATCTCTACCATAAATCAAAAAGTTAGCCAGACATGGTAGCGCGTGCCTGTAGTTCCGGTTTCTTGGAAGGCTGAGGCAGAAGGATCACCAGAGCCCAGCAGATCGACACTGGAGTAGCTGTGAGTGTGCCACTGCACTCCATCCTGGGTGACAGAGTGAGACTCCAACTCCAAAAAAAAAAAAAAAAAGAGGAAGGGGTTTAATAAAGGGAGAGGCCATGCATGGTGGCTCATGCCTATAATCCCAGCATGTTGGGAGGTGGAGATGGGAAGCTCGCTGGAGGTCAGGAGTTCAAGACCAGACTGGGCAATATAGCAAGACCTCATCTCTACAGAAAACAAGAGGAAGGGGGATTGGGGAAAAAAACAAGAGATAGGAGAGTAGGAGCCAGCAAGTTGGCTAAGGCTGTCTGTGGGCTGGGTCAATGGCCTCTTCACAACCAAGGTGACATTGGAGTGAGGTTTGGCTACAGAATTAAAAGAGGAAGTTCCTGTGGGTATAGTGGCTCATGCCCTATAATCCCAGGGCTTTGGGAGGCTGAGGCAGGTGTATTGCTTGAGCCCAGGAGTTTGAGATCAGTCTGGGCAACATAGTAAGACCTCACCTCTACCAAAAAAAAAAAAAATTAGCTGGGCATGATGGTCCATGGCTATAGTCCCAGATCTTTGGGAGGCTGAGGTGGAGGATCGCCTGAATCCAGAAGGTTGAGGCTGCAGTGAGCCATGATTGTGCCACTGCACTGAAGACTGGGTGACAGAGTAAGATTCCAACACACACACACACACAAATGATCCACTAGAAGGAGGCTCGGCTCCTCCTGGCTGGGGTGATCCTCCTGCATGGGCCCTTCCTAAACCACCTGAGGTCCCATCCTTTGTTCCAACAATGTAGGAATTTCTGGGCCTCAGGTATTTGCATTTGGTATCCAAAATGCTGAACTGTTCTTGCAGCTGCTAAACCACTATGCTTTCTCTGAAACCCCATGGGCAGACAGAAAAATCAGTAAGCCTGGCCCTCCCAGCTTTCATGTCATAATGAGTATTGCATCCCCTGTGTAGAGAGAAAATTGCAGAAACACCTGCTCCCTGAGTTGTCAGTTGCCTGCAGGCAGATCGCCTTTGAACATTCTTTGTTTCATTGATTGATTGATTGATTGATTGATTGAGTTGGTTTCACACTGTGGCACAAGCAAGAGTGCAGTGGCATGCTTACGGCCACTGCAGCCTCCATCTGCTGGGCCCAGGTAATCCTTTCGCTTCAGTCTTCCAAGTAGCCGGAACTACAGACACGCCACTATGCCCAGCTAATTTTTGTGATTTATTGTAGAGACAAGGTCTCACCGAGTTGCCCAGGCTGGTCTTTAATCCCCTGGACTCAGACAATCCTCTTGCCTCGGCCTCCCAAAATGCTGGTATTTAAGGCTGAGCCACCAGGCCCGACCTTTTTTTTATTTTTTATTTTTTTGAGTTGGAGTCTCCCTCTGTTGCCAAGGCTGGAGTGCAGTGGCATGCTCACGGCCACCGCAGACTCTACCTGCTGGACTCAGTCAATCCTTCCGCCTCAGCCTTCCAAGTAACTGGAACTAGAGGTGTGTGAAACCACGCCCAGCTAGTTTTTTTGTTTTATTGTAGAGATGAGGTCTCGCCAATTTGCCCAGGTTGGTCTCGAACTCCTGGGCTCAGGCAATTCTCTAGCCTCCACTTCCCAAAGTGCTGGGATTATAGGTGTGAGCAATCACGCCCAACTGCACATTCTTTGTACATACGATTTTAGAGGAAGGACCTGGAGGAGTCTCTTAGGCCAACCCATTCTTTTTCCTTTTTTTTTTTTGAGTTAGAGTCTCACTTTGTCACCCAGGCTGGAGTGCAGTGGCACGCTCACAGCTACTGCAGCCTTAACCTGCTGGGCTTAGATAATCCTTCTGCCTCAGCCTTCCCAGTAGCTGGAACTACAGATGCATGCTACCACGCCCAGTTAGTTTTTGTGATTTATTGTAGAGATGAGGTCTCACCAATTTGCCTAGGCTGGTCTCGAACCCCCACACTGAGGTAATATTCTTGCCTCGACCTGACAAAGTGCTGGGACTACAGGCTGAGCCACCAGGCCTGGCCCCAATCCATTCATTTTACCTTAAAGTCAACACCACGTTAGAGGACTAAGCAGACTTGTAGTGAAATGGGTGTGGTGGTTCAAATCCCTGCGGGACACTTCTAAGCTTTGCTACTTGGGCAAATTATTTAACCTCTGGAAGTCTCTTTCTCCACAGTCAAATAAGGAAAATAATATCTTCCTCTTGGAGATCTTCTGGGGAACAAAGACCATGGTGAAGTTTCATATTGCTGACAGCTGGCCAGAGGGAAACTCAGCACCACCTCCTCAGAGAATACTGTCTACAGAAGCCCTGTACGTTACCAACCTTGACCCTTCCCTCTAGCATGGTCTTTGTGTTCTTGTCTCCTTGATGTGGATCCTTCACATGTAGGTTATGTGTGTGTTTGTTGTCTTTGTTCTTTCCCCTTTTTGTGCAAGAAGGCAACTCTGGCTCGCTCTGACCCAAAGGCAAAGACTGGCCAGCACATTCTTGGTCTTTTTTTCTTTTTGAGTTGGAATCTCACTCTGCCGCCCAGACTGGAGGGCAGTGGCACACTCATGGCCACCGCAGCCTCAACCTGCTGGGCTCAGGCAATCCTTTCGCTTCAGCTTTCCAAGTAGCTGGAACTCTTATAGGGACCTATTAATGTCCCTCCATATTGCCACAGCCCCTGGAGAAGGGCATGGTGGGGATTCAAGTGCTCCCTGCACATTCCTGAGCAGATTACTGAGAATTCCCTTGTCTTCTGTGCAGAGTGAGACTCCAACTCAAAAAAAAAAAAAAAAAAGTAAAATGCAGTTGTAATTTAAGTTCTATACAATGCTCTTGGTCACGTGGCTAATGTCGGCACCCACAACTCTGGACTATAAAAGTGAACTGCAAAAGCCTGGAGGGTGAGCAGAACCATTTTTTTTTTTTTTTTTTT
>NW_007253531.1:4753-15907 GCF_000164805.1 Carlito syrichta
ATCCTTCCGCCTCAGCCTTCCAAGTAGCTGGAACTACAGGCGCGCGCTACCACACCCAGTTAATTTTTTGATTTATTGTAGAGATGAAGTCTCGCCAAGTTGCCCAGGCAGGTCTCGAACCTGTGGGCTCAGGCAATCCGCTCACCTCAGCCTCCCAAAGTGCGAGATTACAGGCTGAGCCACCGAATCCGGCTTTGGCAGAACCATTTTAGAAAGACCCAGTCCAGCTCTGCTCCCTGGATTCGAACTCAGAAATAAACTTCTTTTTACCAATTTCCTGCCCCTTTGATTTATTGGTATCAAGAGGAGTAGTCAAGCATTACTTGAACCATAACAGAACTACAGGTGGGCACCACCATACCCAAATAATTTTTTGATTTATCGTAGAGACACTGTCTCATCAAGTTGCCCAGGTTAGTCTCGAATCCATGGGGTCAGGCAATCCTCTCACCTCAGCCTCCCAAAGTGCTGGGATTACAGGCTTGAGCCACCATGCCCGGCCACTCTTGGTCCTTAACAAAGGCTTGTGGAATACAGAGCCCTCTAAGTTATTCAGAGACAGGATCAAATCTTGTTTATTCAAATTATCGAGTCAGGCATGGTGGCTCATGTCTGTAATCCCAACACTTTGGGAGGCAGAAGCAAGAGAATTGTCTGAGCCCACAGGTTCAAGACCAGCCTGAGCAACGTGGGGAGACCTCGTCTCTATAATAAATCAAAAAAATTAGTTGGGTGTGGTGGCATACACCTGCAGTTTCAGCTACTAGGAAGACAGAGGCAGAAGGATCACCTGAGCCCAGCAGGTCATGGCTTCCATGGTTGTGAACATGCCACTGCACTCCAGCCTGGGTGACAGATTAAGACTCCAACACAAAATTTTTTTTTTTAGTTGGAGTCTCACTCTGTTGCCCAGCCTGGAGTGCAGTGGCATGCTCATAGCCACCCCAGCATCGACCTGCTGGACTCCGATGATCCTTCCTATTCAGCCTTCCTAGTAGCTCAAACTATAGGCGTGTGGTACCGTGCCTGGTTAATTTTTGATGTTGTGTAGAGACGAGTTCTTGCCAAGTTGCCCAGGCTGGTCTCTAATACGTGGGCTCAGGCAATTCTCTCACTTTGGCCTCCCAGAGTCCTGGGATTACAAGCTTGAGCCACCGAGCCCGGCCAAAAAAAAAAAACAGAAAAAAAAGAAAATGGGCGTGGTAGCCTATAATCCCAGCACTTTGGGAGGCTGAGATGAGAGGATTGCCTGAGCCCACGTGTTGGAGACCAGCCCGGGCAACTTGGTGAGACCTTCTCTCTACAATAATTTAAAAAATTACCTGGGTGTGGTGGTGTGTGCTTGTAGTTCCAACTACTTAGAATGGGCTTACCTAGGATTGTGATGGGTGAGACTTTAAGTCAAAAGAAAAAAAGAGCATATACTGGGTTGTACCTGTCTGGGCCCAGATAAGCCCATCTGCAAAACTTGGGCAGGTGATTAGGGACCAAATGCTTACTGAGGCCAAGCCAATGATAGAAACATCTAGAAATAATCATTTTTCCTATAAGAGGTAGGCTTTCTTTAGGTTTCCTTAAAACATGCCACCTTCTCAGTCCTGAGTCTTAGTCTATCACCCAGACTGGAGTGCAGTGACACTCTATGGCCACTGCAGCCTCAATCGGCTGGACTCTGGCAATCCTTCCACCTTAGTCTTACAAGTAGCTGGAACTACAGGAACGTGCTACCATGCCTGGCTAATTTTTGGATTCTTTTGTTTTATCAGGATGAGGTCTTGCCATATAGCCCAGGCTGGCCTCAAATTTCTGGTCTCAGACAATCCTCTTGCCTTGGCCTCCCAAAATGCTGGGATTATAGGTGTGAGCCACCATACCTAGACTTTATTATTATTATTAATTTAAAATTTATTTATTTATTTATTTATTTTTGAGGCAGAATCTCATTCTGTCACCCATGCTGGAGTGCAGTGGCACGTTCATGGCCACTGTAGCCTCGACCTGCTGGGCTCAGGCAATCCTTCTGCCTCAACCTTCCAAGTAGCTGGAACTACAGGCGTGAGCCACCATGCCCAGCTAATTTTGCTTGATTTATTGTCAAGATGAGGTCTCACCAAGTTTCGCAGGCTGGTCTGGAACCCCTGGACTCAGGCAATCCTCTCACCTCAGCCTCCCAGAATGCTGGGATTATAGATGTGAGCCTCTGCGCAGGCCTATTATTCTTTTTTTTTTAGAGACAAGGTCTTTGTCACCCAGGCTGGGGTGCAGTGGCGTGATCCTGTCTCACTGCAGCCTTGACTGCCTGGACTCAAGTAATCTTCCCGTCCCAGTCTCCTGAGTAACTGGGATTACCGGTGTGAGCCATCACACCTAGCTCCAATTTTCTTTTTCTTTCTTTCTCCCCACAGTCGCGTTTTTTTTGTTTGTTTTTTTTTTTAGTCAGAGTCTCACTATCACTCAGGCTGGAGTGCAGCAGCACACTCTTGGCCTCCACAACCTTAACCTGCTGGGCTCAGGCAATCCTTCCACCTCAGCCTTCCAAGTAGTTGGAACCACAGGCGTGCGCCATCACTCCCGGCTAATTTTTTGCTTTATTGTAGAGACGAGGTCTCTCCAAGTTGCCCAGGCTGGTCTCAAACCCCTGGGCTCAGGCAATCCTCTCGCCTCTGCCTCCCAAAGTGCTGGAATTACAGGTGTGAGCCACCATGTCTGGCTAATTTCCCATTTCTGATAGAGCCATAGAGGCAAACTATGTAAGGAAATAAAAAGAAAGATGAAAGAGTGAACAAAAATGACAACTGGTACTTGCTCCCAGGATTTGAACTCAGAAGTAAGCTTCTTTCTACCAGTTCCCTGCCCCTTTGATTTATTGATATCAAGGGGAGCAGCCAAGCGTTACTCAGACCATAGCAGAGGAGAAGAAAAGGGCGCATAGCCAACTCTCTGTCTATGGATTACATGTAACAGGATACCCACTATCTTCAGGGCCAATTGACACTCAGCATCAGCCCATTGGTGCTACGTGGACATGCAGGCTCAGTGCTAGCAGATCTTATGAGCTTTCTAGAGCAGTTAGACACATGCATTTTGATCTCCCAGTTTCTAAATGTTGGCTCATATTGTTCTCACAGTGGGAGGGCCAAATACAACATGTTCTGGACTGTGAGGTACCAGTCTGTCATCTCCAGATTAGGTGTTTTTAGAAAGCGCTCTTTCTGGCTGGGTGCAGTAGCTCATGCCTGCAATCCCCACACTTTGAGAGGCAAAGCAGGAGGATCACTTGAGCTCAAAAGTTCGAGGTTACAGTGAACTATTGATCCCGCCACTGCACTCCAGTCTGGGTGATAGAATGGGACCCTCTCTCAATTAATGGTCGGGCGTGGTGTCTTATGCCTGTAATCCCAGCACTTTGGGAGGCCAAGGCAGGAGGATTGCTTAAATTCAAGAGTTTGAGACCAGCCTGGGCAACACAGTAAGACCTCATCTCTTATTTTTATTTTTTGAGTTGAAGTCTTACTCTGTCACCCAGTCTAGAGTACAGTGGCACACTCACAGCCACAGCAGCCTCAACCTGCTGGGCTCAGCCTTCCAAGCAATTGGAATTACAGGCATGCGCCACCATGCCCGGCTAATTTGATTTATTGTAGAGATTTATTGTGAAGACCAGGCTGGTCTTGAACCCATGGGCTCAGGCATTCCTTTCACCTCAGCCTCCCAAAGTGCTGAGATTATAGGCATGAGCCACCGCACCCGGCTGTAAGACCTCACCTCTACAAAAAAAAAAAAAAGAAAAAATTAGCTGGGTATGGCAGCGAGTGACTGTAGTCTCAGCTACCCAAGAGGCTGAGGCTGTGTTAAGTCGTGATTGCACCACTGCACTCTAGCCTGGGCAACAGAGTGAGACCCCCAACTGAAAAAAAAAATTATAAACATTTGATTATAAAAATAAAGGTCCCGCTGGGCTCGGTGGCTCAGCCTGTAATCCTGCGACTTGGGACTGAGGTGAGTGGATTGCCTGAGCCTGCGGGTTTGAGACTCGTCTGGGCAACTTGGTGAGACCTTATCTCTACAATAAATCAAAAAACTAGCCGGGTGTGGTAGCGCACGCCTGTAGTTCCAGCTCCTTGGAAGGCTGAGCCGGAAGGATCGCCAGCGCCCAGCAGGTCGAGGCTGCGGTGGCTGGGAGTGGCCACTGCACTCCAGTCTGGGCGACAGAGTGAGACTCCAACTCAAAAATAAATAAATAAATAAATAAAGATCCCTGCTGGAATGTTCTGTGAAGGGTGAAGTGGAGAGGGCAGGAGGAAAGGAAGACAGGATGGCAAAAGCAGCCGGGAAATCTGAGACCTGGTTTAGCCTCTGCTGGGTCTGCAGAGGGCTGGGGGAGACAGATAGGAAGGCCTAGCCTTCCCACTCTGTGGACTTTGTTTAAGTTAACCCTTCCTTTCCGCTTGCTTTTGGCTCTCACTTGGAAGAGATACAATGGCGCAGGCCTTAGAAGTGTCAGCAGGTCTGAACAGCATGCTCCTGTGTGACTGGAGAGGCTTGGCTGTGGCTCTCAGTCTGGTGCAGGGTGGGAGGAGAGACACAATATCCTTGTCCAGAGGACCTAAGCCTGAACATCAGCCTCTGCTCCCTGTGCCCTGGCCTGCTTCTAGCCCCAGAGGAGCCCCGGATGTCCTTCTGACTGGGCCTCTGACTGGGCCCCGGATGTCCTTCTGACTGGGCCTCTGAGGGGGAAGAGAATGTAGTCCGTGGTCAGTGTGGCTGACGACCAGTCTGGCAGATGGCCAGAGCCCAGAGCTCACTGGGAAGGAGCATAAACAAGGCGCCTGGTGGGCAGCTGTGACCTAGAATCTTCCTGCGGAAGAGCAGGGAGCAGGGAAAGGCCTTGCCAGGGAGACCCTCCCCCTTCAGCCAGGGACAGGATGGGCTCCTGGGGGAACAGGCAAGCAGCTGTCATATAAAGGCCAGGAGCCCACTCTTAAGGGGTCCTCTAAGTCTCTGTGATCCCAGGAGTATGAGACACAGCTTCCCTCATGGTGGAATTCTCTCTGCATAGATGGCATCTGTGACCTTCGCTTCCCGGCATCTCCTCCACTCCTGCCGTTAGTTGCACCCTAGCACCCCCCAGGAAACCACCCCTCCTCCACTCTCAGTCCCTGCAGTTTGGGTGAGTCTGACTCTGCCTTTCCACCCTCTGGCTCCAGGGTGAGCATGTGTGTCAGGCCTGGCCAATCAGCAGATTTCTGCCCTCCCACTGGATCTAGCAAGAACCAATCCAGGGAATTTTTCTGGAACTCTGGGGGAAAAGTAACACTGCCAGCAATTGGCTTGGTGCATATATCTGGAGGTGCTGGGGGCCATCTGGCCCTGACCTGAGAGGAGCTTACCCCAGAATGGAGCCATCACCGGGAAAAAAAAAACCAGCACAGATGCGAGGAGCAGGGCAACAGACTGATTGACAAATTGGTGTATATGAGAGAGAGAGAGAGAGAACCAGAGGCTTGATGAAATGGCTTGAGCCCCTGAAACCGACTTTAAATGATGTTGTCATGATCTGATCCCTGAGTTTTTCAGCAAAGGAGTCCAGAATATGCCACCATGGCATAAACATTATTTTGAGCAGAAGGCATATGAGTTTCTGAAATATTTTACCCACCTAAAAGCAGAGTCTTCCAAAAGAACTCGAGTTAGTTGTCATAAGAACTCGAGGGGTTAGTTATCATAAATCCCCTCCCAGGAGCAACTGGGAAATACTGACTCTTATCACTGGATGCTAGAAATCAACACACCTAAACACATTATCACCAAGTTATCATATCTCCTGGCTATTCTCCTAAGGGCCTATTTGTCTTTCCTAAAAGTCATTTGTCTTCCTGTAAGTGCCCTCTTCCTCCTCCCCTTTGACTATTAAGATGGTCTATGGCCAGGCTCGGTGGCTCAGCCTGTAATCCTAGCACTTTGGAGGCCTAGGCAAGTGGATTGCCTGAGCCGCCGGTTTGAGACCTGCGGGGAAAACTTGGCAAGACCTCGTCTACCACAATAAATAAGAAATTAGCCGTGCGTGTGGTAGCACGGCCTGTAGTTCTGGCTACTTGGAAGACTGAGGCAGAAGGATCACCAGAGCCCAGTAGGTCATGAGCTTGCCACTGCACCCCAGCCTGGGCAAGCGAGTGAGATTCCAACTAAAAAACAAAACAAACAAAACAAAACATGGTTTATGAGCCAGGCTTGGTGGTTCTGCCTGTAATCTCAGCATTTAGTGAGGCAGAGGTGAGAGGATTGCCTGAGGCCAGGGGTTCGAGAGCAGCCTGGGCAATCTGGCAAGAACTCATTTCTACAATAAATCAAAAAACTAGCTGGAAGTTGTGGTGTGTACCTGTGGTTCCAGCTGCTTGGAAGACTGAGGTAGAAGGATTACCTGAGCCCAGCAGGTTGAGAGATGGAGTCTGTGGTGGCCATGAGCATGCCACTGCACTCCAGCCTGTGTGACAATGAGACACCGACTCAAAAAATATATATATGGGCCAGGCACAATGGCTAATGTCTGAAATCTCGGCATTCTGGGAGTCAAGGCAAGAGGGAGGATCACTTGAGTCCCGGAACTCGAGACTGTAGTAGACCATGATCATGCCACTGTACTCCAGCATGGGTGACAAGGTTGGGGGCAGGGGGGGGGGGTTAAAAAGATGGTATATGAGCCTTGAATTCCAATGCCCCTTAATGCATTTTTCTGTAACATGATAGCTGTCTCTTCTCTTGAAAATTCCATTTTTGTCAGTTTAATTTGCTGACCTCCAATTATTAACCTAAAAGAGTAAAGGGAGCCCGGCACAGTGACTCACGCCTAAAATCCCAGCAATTTGGGAGGCCGAGCTAAAGGGATTGCCTGAGTCCACAGGTTCAAGACCAGTCTGGGCAACATGGAGAGCCCTCATCTCTACAATAAACCAAAAAAAATTAGGTGGGCATGGTGGCACGTGCCTGTAGTTCTAGCTACTTGGAAAGCTAAGATGGAAGGATTGCCTGAGCCCATCAGGTCGAGGCTGCGGTGGGTGGGAGCATGCCATTGCACTTCAGCCTGGGCAACAGAGTGAGACTCCAACTCAAAAAAAAAAAAAAAAAAAAAGGGCTGGGCGCTGGCTGTGGCTCATGTCTATAATCCCAGTACTTTGGAAGGCCAAGGTGAGAGAATTCCCTGAGTCCACAGGTTCAAGACCAGCCTTGGCAAATTGGCAAGACCAATAAATCAAAACATTAGCTGGGCATGGTGGTGCATGCCTGTAGTTCCATATACTCCAATGATTGAGGAGAAAGAATCACCTGTACCCAGTTTGTTTTGTTTGTTTTGTTTTTTAGTTGGAGTCTCACTCGGTTGCCCAGGCTGGGGTGCAGTGGCAAGCTCAAAAAAAAAAAAAAGAGTAAAGGAAAGTTTTTCCTCCCCCTGCCTTACCATGAATTATATAAACTGAAAATCCCCTTCTGACCTAAGCTTCCATGACTCTAACATTCCACACTAGTCTATGATTTTCTCTGTGATTTACCTAATGACTAAATTCTACTTTTTTTTTTTTTTTTGAGTCGAGTCTCACTCTGTCGCCCAGGCTGGAGTACAATGGCACGCTTACAGCCGTGGCACCTTCGACCTGCTGGGCTCAGGTGATTCTTCTGCCTCAGGTTTCCAAGTACCTGGAACTACAGGTGCGCCACCAGGCCCAGCTAATTTTTTTTTTTTTAATTGTAGAGACGAGGTCTCCTCAAGTTGCCCAGGCTGGTCTCGAACCCCTGGGCTCGGGCAATTCTCTCACCTCAGCCTCCCAAAGTGTTGGGATTACAGGCATGAGCCAGGCTAGGATTATAGGCGTGAGCCGCCACGCCTGGCCAGTAAAAATAATTTCATTGAGCCAGGTGTGATGGCTCATGCCTGTAATCCCAGCACTTTGGGAGGCAGAGGCAAAAGGATTACCTGAGCTCAGGGATTCCAGACCAGCCTAAGCAACAAGACTAGACCTCGTCTCTATAACAAATCAAAAAACCATCTGGGCCCACGTGGTGGCACATGCCTGTGGTTCCAGTTAATTGGAGAGTTGAGGCAGAAGGATCGCCTGAACCCAGCAAGATAGCCCAAGCCCAGCAGGTCAGGGCTATGGTGGCCATGATCATGCCACTGCCCTCCAGCCTGGGCGACAGAGTGAGACGCTGACTCAAAAAAAAAATTTCATTGGAATGTGATTAGGCAGCAAGGCGCAGTGGGTCAGACCTGTATCCCGATACTCTAAGAGGCTGAGACAAGAGGATCATTTGTGCCCAGGAGTTTGAGACTAGCCTGGGGCAACACAGTGAGATCCCATCTCCAAGAAAAAAAAATTAAGCTGGGCATGGTAAACCACGCCTTTAATCCCAGCACTTTGGGAGGCTGAAGTGAGAGGATTGCCTGAGCCCAGGGGATTGAGACCAGCCTGAACAACATGGCAAGACCTCGTTTCTACATAAATCAAAAAATTAACCAGGTATGGTAGCGCACACCTGTAGTTCTAGTTACTTGGAAGGCTGAAGCAGAAGGATCGCCTGAAACCAGCAGGTCGAGGTTCCGGTGGCGGTGAGCATGCTACTGTCCTCTAGCGTGGGTGACGGAGTGAGACTCCAACTCAAAAAAGAAAATAAAAATTACCCAGGTGTGGTGGTGAGTGCTTATAGTACCAGTTGCTCTGTAGTCTAAAGTGGGAGGATCTCTGAAGCCCAGAAGTTGGAGGTTGTAGTGAGCTAGGATTGTGCCACAGCACTGACAGGGTAAGACCTTGTCTCAGATCAACAACAGAATGTGATTAGTGCTATGCTATAAATCAGTACAAGAAGGGACCTCTAGACCAGAAGATGGGCAGCAGGCATGTCCCAGAAACTTCCTGAAGGAAGTGACCCTTGGGCTGAGTTCCAGAGGATGAGGAGTCAGTCAGGAGAGAGGGTACGGGTAGAGCTTTCCAGGCAGGCAAAGGGGCATCATGAGACTTGATCCAGAGATGGGAGAGACTGTGGCTTGCAGGGGGATCTGGCTGGGGTTGAGTTGGCGTGGGGAGGAGCTCGGGGGGTTCCCATTAGGGAACAGGGCGGCCGGCTGCTGTTTGACAGACCGGCTTTGACGGACCACTTCCTGCATGTAGGAACACACAGACAACAAGCAACGCAGCTCGGTCCCAAGCCAAAGTCCAGGGTAAAGCCTGACGCATGCCTACGGAGTAGAAAACAAGCTGGTGTGTCTCCAGCCAGGGTGTGGCGGGCACAGTGATGGTGAGCACCTTGTCCACAGGGAGTGCTTGGATCCTTCCCTACTGAAAAAAAAAGAGGCTGGGCTCAGTGGCTCAGCCTGTAATCCCAGCACTTTGGGAGGCCGAGGCAAGTGAATTGCCTGAGCCTGTGGGTTCAAGACCAGCCTGGACAACTTGGCGAGACCTCCTCTCTACAATAAATCAAAAATCAGCCAGGCGTGGTAGCGTACGCCTATAGTTCCAGTTACTTGGAAGGCTGAGACGAAAGGCTCGTAGGAGCCCAGCAGGTCGAGGCTGCAGTGGCCAGGAGCGGCCACTGCACTCCAGTCTGGGTAACAGAGAGAGACTCCAACTCAAAAAAAAAAAAAAAGAAAGGGGATATTGTAGACATCATCAAGGGAATCGGTACTGTTCAGAAAGGAATGCTTCACAAATGTTACGGTGGCAAGACAGGAAGAGTCTACGATGTCACCCAGCATGCTGTTGGCATTGTTGTTGTTAACAAACAAGTAAAGGGCAAGATTCTTGCCAAGAGAATTAATGTGCATATAGAGCGTATTAAGCACTTGAAGAGTTGAGATAGCTTCCTGAAATGCGGGACAGAAAATGACCAGAAAAAGAAGCAAGCTGAGGAGAAAGGCACCTGGGTTCAGCTGAAGTGCCAGTCTGTGCTACCCAGAGAAACACACTTTGTGAGGACCAATGGAAAGGAGCCCGAGCTGCTGGAACCTATTCCCTATGAATTCATGGCTTAATAAGTGTCAAAAATAAAAGATCTCTGGACCATTAAAAAAATAGATAAATAAAGAGTGTGACCTCCTTTTTATTTTTTTGTAGAGACTGGGGTTTTGCCTATGTTGCCGAAACTGGTCTTGAACTCCTGACCTCAAGTGATCCATCTACCTAGGCCTCCCAAAGTGTTGGGATTACAAGCACGAGCCATGACACAGTAGAGTGTGACCTTCTTATCCAGCCTGTCTGTGTCTGTCTCCTACTTGGTTGAATGAAGATAAACTAGTACAGATTAAATGAAGTAATGCAGCCAGGTGCCCTGGCTCACCCCTATAATCCTAGCAATTTGGGTGAGAGGATTGCCTGAGTCCATGGGTTCGAGACCAGCCTGGGAAACTTGGTGAGACCTCATTTCTACAATAAATCAAAAAAATTAGCCAGGCGTGGTGGCACATGCCTGTAGTTCCAGCTACTTGGAAGGATCACCTGAGCCCAGCAGGTTGAGGATACGATGGCCATCAACATGCCACTATACTGTAGCCTGGGCAAGAGTGAGACTACAACTCAAAAAAAAAAAAAAAAGAAGTGAAGTAATGCATATATATAGCAAAGCAGTCTTGAAATCATTCCCAGACTCTTTTCATATTGTCTGTGAAGCATCCCTTTCTTTAGGGGTCCACACCATTCATTCTGTGTGCTCTGTTGAGACTTTCAGTCCAGAACCTTTGTCTGGTCCCTGGGCACAAGAATGAGGTGCTGACTATGCCCCATCATTCATAATATCTCTTTTCTGACAACAATGATTGGTTCTTGGAGTAGGCTAGAACCCCAAGCAGGCCAACCAGAGCCTGCCGTGGGAAAGTGGCTCTTCTTCTTTGGATTACTGAGCTGGGAGAGTATGAACTTGGAGACAGCCTGTCTATCTGCGGATGAAATAAATTCTGATTTTATTTTATTTTTTTAGAGATGGGTTCTCATTATGTTGCCTAGGTGTGGGATTACAGGCTGAGTCCGGCTTTTTTTTTTTTTTTTGAGTTGGAGTCTCACTCTGTCACCCAGACTGGAGTGCAGTGGCCACTCCCGGCCACCGCAGCCTCACCTGCTGGTCTCCGGCGATCCTTCCGCCTCAGCCTTCCGAGTAGCTGGAATTACAGGCATA
>NW_007253531.1:16010-17260 GCF_000164805.1 Carlito syrichta
CAGTACAATAAAATAAAAAAATTAGCCGGGCGTGGTAGCGCACACCTGTAATTCCAGCTACTCGGAAGGCTGAGGCGGAAGAATCGCCGGAGCCCAGCAGGTCGAGGCTGCCGTGGCTGGGAGCATGCCAATGCACTCCAGTCTGGGTGACAGTGTGAGACTCCAACTCAAAAAAAAAGAAAGAAAGAAAGAAGTAGACCAAGATGAGGAAGATGATGCAGACATGATCATGCATTACTTGAAACCAAATCCACTTCTGACTTCCTGGTCCTGCAGGCCAATTACTTAGCGTTTTCTAATTTCCTTGGGTTTCTGTTATTTGTAGCCACAAGAATCTTGACTCATTTGGCATGTAAAGCGCTGAGCACATTATCTGCCCCATAAGAAGGGCTCAATGAGTGTCCACTACAGTGAAGGAATGGGGCCGGGCATGGTGGCTCACTCCTGCAATCCCAGCACTTTAGGAGGCAGAGGTGAGTGGATCACCTGAGTCCATGGGCTCGAGACCAGCTTGAGCAACTTAGCAAAACCTCGTCTTTACAATAAATTTAAAAACTTAACTGGGTGTGGTGGCGCATGCCTGCGGTTTCACCTACTTGGAAGGCTGAGGTGGAAGGATCACCTGGGCCCAGCAGGTTGAGGTTGTGGTGGCCATGAGTATGCCACTGCACTCTAGCCTGGATCACAGAGTGAGACTTTGACTTCAAAAAACAAAACAAAACAAAAACCCAAAAAATAAAAAAGGAGAGGCCGGGCGATACGGCCCAAGTTTGTAATCCCAGAACTTTGGGAGGCTGAGGGGAGAGGATTGTCTGAACCCGCAGGTTTGAGACCAACCTGGACAACTTGGCGAGATCGCATTTCTACAATAAATCAAAAAATTAGCCTGGCATGGTGGCGTGCGCCTGTAGTTCCAGCTACTTGGAGGGCTGAGGTGGAAGGATTGCCTGATCCCAGTGGGTGGAGGCTGTGGTGGCCATGAGCATATCGCTGTACTCCAGCCTGGGTGACAGAGTGACATTTCAACTCAAAACAAAAAACAAGGAGGGGACAGTCATGGTGGCTCAAGCCTATAATCTCAGCACTTTGGGAGGCGGAGGCGAGAGGACTGCCTGAGCTCAGGGTTTGAGACTAGCCTGGGTAACTTGGTGAGACCTCATCTCTACATTTATTTATTTATTTTTATTTATTTATTTATTTTTTTGAGTTGGAGTCTCACTCTGTCACCCAGACTGGAGTGCAGTGGCCAC
>NW_007253531.1:17742-18587 GCF_000164805.1 Carlito syrichta
ACTCACCTCAGCCTCCCAAAGGCACGGGATTACAGGCTGAGCCACCGAACCCGGCTCATCTCTAAATTTAATAAAAAAAATTAGCTGCAGCCGGGCTCAGTGGTTCAGCCTGTAATCCGTGCCTTGGGAGGCTGAGGTGAGTGGATTACCTAAGCCCGTGAGTTCTAGACCCGCCTGGGCAACTTGGCGAGACTTCATCTCTACAATAAATCAAAAAAATTAGCTGGGCGTGGTAGCGCATGCCTGTAGTTGGTCAGGGGATAGAAAGGAGCTCATTCCCCTTCACGACCACCCCTAGCCCCCCACAGAACAGTTTCAACCCTTTTCCTGCTGGTCTGGGAACAGGATACTGACTGTGTGAGCTTCCCATTTGCAAGGGATAGATACAGTGACAGGCAGGCCAAGCTATCCAGCACCCGCCAGTCATCATGGGAGATTCAGCTGCACCTAGCCTGTCCCCTGAATGTCATTTGAATCAACTGCTTGGTAGAGCAGGAATAAGCTGGAGTCGTACTGACCTAGTTTGAATCTCATCTCTACAGCTTTGTGACCTCCAAAAGTCATTTTATCTTTCCAGACTCTGTTCCTTTGTCTATGAAACCAAGACAATAATAGTCCCCTGTTTCTTGGAGAAACGTTGTGAGAATTAAATGAGAAGGAAATAAAAAAAGAAACCTAATATTAATATCGTACTTATTTTATTTTTTTTGAGTTGGAGTCTCACTCTGTCGCCCAGACTGGAGTGCAGTGGCCACTCCCAGCCACCACAGCCTCAACCCGCTGGGCTCCGGCAATCCTTCCGCCTCAGCCTTCCAAGTAGCTGGAACTACAGGCGCGTGCTACCC
>NW_007253531.1:19721-35393 GCF_000164805.1 Carlito syrichta
AAAAAAAAAAAAAAAAAAAGTCCTGTGATTCCTGAAAAGCAGGGAAAATGGCAACTGTGAGCCCTGATGGTGATGGTACCTTCTTCCCTTGGCCTTTGCATATGTGGAAGCTTACAGATAGCTCTGCACAGTTAGATGCAGACCTCCTATAAGAAGAAAGTTCTCTCTTCTCTCTCTCTCTTTTTGAATTGGAGTCTCACTCTGTTACCCAGGCTGAAGTACAGTGGCACAATCACAGCTCACTGCAGCCTCGACTTCTTGGGTACTGGTGACCCTTCTGCCTCAGCCTCCTGAGTAGCTGGAACTACAGGCATATACCACTGTGCCTGGCTAATTTTTTTATTTTTAATTTTAAAAAAAAATTTTTTTTGGAGTCAGTCTCACTCTGTCACCCAGACTGGCATACTCACGGCCACCGCAGCCTAGACCTGTTGGGCTCAGGTGATCCTTCTGCCTCATCCTTCCAAGTTGCTGGAACTACAGGCATGTGCCACCATGCCTGGCTAATTTTTCTTGATTTATTGTAGAGATGAGGTCTCACCAGGTTGCCCAGGCTGGTTTCAAACGCCTGGGCTCAAGTGATCTTCCTGCCACAGCCTCCCAAAGCACCAGGATGCCAGGCCCGAACTACTACACCTGGCCACTCTTCTCTAAAAAGGGAGTGGGAGGAGCCTAAATCACCCCAGCAACTGCTCTGGGGTCCCAGAGAAGCAAATGCAGCAGCTGCTGAAAATCAAGAGGCAGTTAAGCGAGGTGAGGTACCAGCTCCCACGTCCTTCTTTTGCAAAAGTCATGTCTCTTCCTGCTGGGTTTCTCATTCCCCTTGTTCCTGCAGGCCTTGGTATATAGCTGGGAAGCAGCTGTCACCCACTGATCTCAAAGCAGGCAGGGTCCCACAGGTGGCAGCGTGGGTAACAGCAAAAGATCCCGGCCAGAGCACAAGAGAGGTGAGTCCAAGCCTGCCCTGGCAGGCTGTGGTATAGGTGGCCCTGGGAACCCTTCCCCGCAGCATTCTGTCTCTGATATTTACCACACAGATCATCTTGCACAAGTGCATAAAGCCTTCTGGAGAAGGTTGCTCACTGCAGCGTGGATCACGATGAACAGAAGACTGGAGGAAAAGACCAAGTGGCCAATAGGAGGTGATTTAATTAAACAAATGATGGTGCATTTGAACAATGAGAGCCTCTGTGTTCTTTTTTTTTTTTTTTTGGAATTGGAGTCTCAGTCTGTCACCCAGGCTGGAGTACAGTGGCACGCTCACGGTCACCCCAGTCAGAACTACAGGTATGTGCTACCATGCCCGACTTATGTTTTTATTTTTAAATTACTTATTGTAGAGACGAGATCTCACCAAATTGCTCAGGCTAGTCTTGAACCCCTGGGCTCAGGTAATCCTCTCACCTCCACCTCCCAAAGTGCTGGGATTACAGGCTTGAGTCACTTTTAAACTTTCTTTTCTTTCTTTTTTTTTTTTTTAATGAGTCAGAGTCTTACTCTGTTGCCCAGGCTGGAGTGCAGTGGCACACTCTTGGCCATGGCAGCCTCCACTTGCTGGGCTCAGGTGATCCTTGTGCCTTAGCCTTCCAAGTTGCTGGAACTACAGGTGTATGCTACCACGCCCGGCTAGCCTCTGTGTTCTTACAGGAAATGAGGGTCATGTATATGGGCTGAAACAGGCTGATCTTTGAGATAAATTAAGTGAAAAGTACAAGGTGCAGAAAAGTGTGCCTAGTATACTCACATTTTGGGGGGGACCAAAAGACATGTCTATGTGTGTATTCATACAAACACCTTTTGCCATTCAAATCTATTTGGTTCACTCCAGTCTGGGTGACAGAGTGAGACTCCAACTCAAAAAAAACAAACAAACAAACAAACAAATCTATTTGGTTTCTGAATTCTGACGGCAAGAACTCAGGAAGCAAAGGGTGCCACATTATTGGAATCTTTGACTCCTGCATTTCATGTCAGACAGCAAATAGCAAGAATTGGATTGACCAGGCATGGTGTCTCACGACTGTAATCCCAGCACTTTGGGAGGCCGAGGTAGGAGGATTGCCTAAGCTCACAGATTCAAAACCAGCCTGGACAATTTGTCGAGACCTCATCTGTACAATAAAAAAAAAAATTAGCTGAGCGTGGTGGCATGTGCCTGTAGTTCCGGCTACTTGGAAGGCTGAGGCAGAAGGATCGCCTGAGCCCAGCAGGTCGAGGCTGATATGGTTGTGAGTGTGCTACTTACTGCACTCCAGCCTGGTCCACAGAGTGAGACTCCAACCCCAAAAAAAAAAAAAATTGAGTAGCAAATAGCTCATCTAAGAGATTATCTGAATCCATTTGGTTTCTGTGTTGGAATAGTGTTTGGATAACCAGAGTAGATAGTAGAGATATCTATATATGAATACCTCTGAGGCCTGTATATATGTGGACTCTCTGGGAAGATACACAAGAAATTGATTAGTAGCGGTCGTTGCCAGGTAGGGGGAGTAATTCAGGCCTGAGTGAATGGAGTGAAAGGAAACACACTTTTCAGTTTACATATATGTTATGGTGGTTTTAAAATATGGTCCCAAGGTCGGGTGCGGTGGCTCATGTCTGTAATTCCAACACTGTGGGAGGCCGTGATGGGAGGATCACTTGAACTCAGGAGTTCAAGACCAGACTGGGCAACATAGTGAGTCCCAGTCTCTACACAAACATTTTTTAAAAATTAGCTAGGTGTGGTAGACCTAGCTACTCAGGAGGCTGTGGTGGGAGGATTGCTTGAGTCCAGGTGTTGAAGGTTTAAGTGAGCTATGATCATGCTACTGCACTCCAGCCTGGGCAACAGAGCAAGACTATGTCTTCTAAAAGGAAGGAAGGGAGGGAGGGAGGGAAGGGGAGAGGGAGGGTAGGGCATGGTGGCTCACACCTGTAATGCCAACACTTTGGGAGTTTGAGGTGAGAGGATTTCCTGAGCCCACGGGTTTGAAACCAGCCTGGGCAACATGGAGAGACCTTGTCTCTACAATGAAATAAAAAAATTAGCTGGGTGTGGTGGCACATGCCTGTGGTTCCAGCTACTTGGAAGGCTGAGGTGGAAGGATTGCCTGAGCCCAGCTGGTTGAGGCTGCAGTGGCCGTGAGCATGCCACTGCATTCCAGCCTGTGCGATAGAGTGAGACTCCAACTCAAAAAAAAAAAAAGAAAGAGAAGAAAAACATGGTTCCAAACTTCTTTGAGAGGTAGGGTCTATGTCCCCTTCTGAGTGGTCTTACAACTGGTTACACCAATCAAGAGTGGTAGAAGTGACGTTATATGACTTTGAAGGTTAGGTCACAGAAAGTCATGCAGTTACCCTGGTTCTCTTGTACTGCTTGCTATTGGTGTGTTCTCTCTCTGACCCCAGGCACCATACTGGGAGAAGCCCAGGCCACCAGGAGTGGCCCCATAGAGGCACTGTGGCCCACACTCCTGCCTGAGCCCCTGCTGACAGCTAAACTCATGCCACGTGAATGAGCATCTTGGAAGTTCAGTTCCAGTCAGTGTTCAAATGACTGCACCTTGCTGTGTGACCACAGCAACGCCTAAGACTAAGATGGGAGGGAACCCATCTGAACTGTGTCAGCGGACAGAACCCTGAGATAATGATGTATTGCTATTTTAAGCCACTAAGTTTTTTTTTTTGAGTTGGAATCTCACTCTATCACCCAGGCTGGAGTGCAGTGGCTTGCTTATGGCCACTGCAGCCTCGACCTGCTAGGCTCAGGTGATCCTTCTGCCTTAGCCTTCCAAGTGGCTGGAACTACAGGTGTGTGGCACCATGCCCGGTTTAAGCCACTAAGTTTTTATTTATTATTTAATTTATATTTATGTATTTGAGGCAGGCTCTCACTATGTCACCCAGGCTGAAGTACAATGGTATGATTTCAGTTCACTGCAGCCTCAACCTCCTGGACTCAGGCGATCCTTCCACTTCAGCCTCCCAAGCAGCTAAGACTACAGGCATGCACCACTATACCTGGCTAGCTTTCGTATTTTTTGTAGAGACTAGGTCTTACTATGATGCCCAGGCTGGTTTCAAACTTCTAGACCCAAGCAATCCTCCTGCCTCAACGTCTCAAAGTGCTGGGATTATAGGCATGAGGTGTTTTGTTTGTTTTTAAAATATTTTTTATAGATAGGAATTTTGTTCATGTGTGAATAATTAACTAGAACATTTCTGTTACCACATATAATATCTAGTCAAAATTAAAAGTATCTTTTTTTTTTTGAGTTGGAGTCTCACTCTGTCACCCAGGCTAGAATGCAGTGGCAGGCTCAAGGCCACCATAGCCTCGACCTGCTGGCTCAGGTGATCCTTCTGCATCAGCCTTTCAAGTAGCTAGAACTAGAGACACGTGGTACCACACCTGGCTAATTTTTTGATTTATTGTAGAGATGAGGGCTCACTAAGTTGCCCAGGCTGGTCTCGAACTTGTGGGCTCAGGCAATCATCTCATCTCAGCTTCCCAAAGTGTTGGGATTATAGGCATGAGCCACCGTGTCCAACCAAGAGTATCTTTTAAGTAAACATATAGGGAACAGTGCTAATTTTTTTTTTTTAGAACCAGAGGGTACATGTGACGATATGTTACATAGGTATAAGGGGGGAGGGTGCGCAAAAAACCCAGGAATTATCTTTTTGGAGGGTGGGTTCCTTGTAGTACAGGCTAGGTAAGTTTCCAGAAACTCATCGGGATCAGTGTACCAGCTAGCGTTGTTGTAAGAGGCTGTGTTTGGCTTCAGTGAATTTTTTTGGAGATTCTTTCAACATGTTGGCCCATTTCATGATGGGTGACTCACAAGTGCACCTGCCCACACCATGGTGCGTGTTCAGCAGTTTCTTGTGTTTTGTTTTTTTTTTTTTTGAGTTGGAGTTTCACTCTGTCACCCAGACTGGAGTGCAGTGGCACACTCATGGCCACCCCTACTGGGCTCCAATGATCCTTCTGTCTCAGCCTTCTGCCTCAGCCTTCCACAGGCGTGCACTCCCATGCCCAGCTAATTTTTTTATTTATTGTAGAGATGAGGTCTCGCCAAGTTGTCCGGGCTGGTCTCGAATCTGCGGGCTCAGGCAATCCACTCACCTCGGCCTCCCAAAGTGCTGGGATTACAGGCTGAGCCACTGAGCCCAGCCGCTCAGCAGTTTTTGACAATAAACAGCATGACCCCCGTATCCTACTCTCCCTATTCACCTGATCTCACCACAAGTGATTTTGTTTCCCCAGATGAAAAAAGTCATTAAAGGGAAACATTTTGCTGATGTGGAAGAGGTGAAACCAAAAATAGCAGAAGCATTCAAAGGCATCAGAATTCAAAACTGTTTTGAACCATAGAAAAAGTGTCTCAGTAGGTATATTGCATCAAATGAGAGTACTTTGAAGGTGACTGAAGTTTAAACATGTAAGAATAAATATACAATTTTCTAATAAATAAATTCCCCCCTCCTATATTGCATGAAGGTGAGACTTTGGACTACTTTTGTGTTTGTTTTTTTGAGTCGGAGTCTCCTGCCCAGCCAGTATAGCCTTTTTTTTTTTTGAGTTGGAGTCTCACTCCGTTGCCCAGGCTGTAGTGCAGTGGCACGCTCACAGCCACCGCAGCCTCGACCTGCTGGGTTTAGGCGATCCTTCGCCTCAGCCTTCCAAGTAACCGGAACTACAGATGCACACGACCATGCCCGGATAGTCTTTTGTGATTTATTGTAGAGACGAGGTCTAATGAAGTTACCCAGGTTGGTCTTGAAACCCCGGGCTCAGGCAATCCTCTTGCCTCAGCCTTCCAAATTGCTGGGATTACAGGCTGAGCGATCGCACCCAACCCATCACACAGTTATTTTTTATTTATTTTATTTTATTTTATTTTTTTTTGGAGTCTCACTCTGTCGCCCAGACTGGAGTGCAGTGGCCGCTCCTGGCCGCCACAGCCTCGACCTGCTGGGCTCCGGCGATCCTTCTGCCTCAGCCTTCCAAGTAGCTGGAACTACAGGCAAGCACTACCACGCCTGGCTAATTTTTGATTTATTGTAGAGATGAGAGGTCTTGCCAAGTTGCCCAGGTGGGTCTCGAACCCGTGGGCTCAGGTAATTCTCTCACCTCGGCCTCCCAAAGTGCTGGGATTACAGGCTGAGCCACCGAGCCCGGCCCGGTTCCTTTTTTTTTTGAGTTGGAGTCTCACTCTGTTGTTCAGGCTGGAGTGCAGCAGCATGCTCACAGCCACGGCAGCCTCGACCTGGGAGCTCAGGCGATCCTTCTGCCTCAGCCTATCCTTCTGCCTCCGCCTTCCAAGTAGCCGGAACTACAGCTGCAAGCTACCAAGCCCAGCTAATTTTTTGATTTATCGTAGAGACGTGGTGTCACCATGTTGCCCAGGCTGGTCTCAAACCCGCCGGCTCAGGCAATCCTCTCGCCTCGGCCTCCCAAAGTGCTGGGATTATAGGCTTGCGCCACCACTCCCGGTCATCACACAGTTCCTTTTTTTTTTGAGTTGGAGTCTCACTCTGTCGCCCAGACTGGAGTGCAGTGGCCGCTCCCAGCCACCGCAGCCTCGACCTGCTGGTCTCCGGCGATCCTTCCGCCTCAGCCTTCCGAGTATCCGGAATTACAGGCACGCGCTACCACACCCAGCTAATTTTTTTGATTTTTGTAGAGATGAGGTCTCGTCAAGTTGCCCAGGCAGGTCTTGAACCCATGGGCTCAGGCAATCCACTCACCTCAGCCTCCCAAAGGCGCTGGATTACAGGCTGAGCCAATGAGCCCGGCCATCACACAGGTTTTGTTTTGTTTTGTTTTTTGAGTTGGAGTCTCACTCTGTCAACCGGACTGGAGTGCAGTGGCTGCTCCCGTCAACCGCAGCCTCGACCTGCTGGGCTCCGGTGGTCCTTCCGCCTCAGCCTTCCAAGTAGCCGTAATTAAAGGCATGCACTACTACACCCGGCTGATTTTTTGATTTATTGTAGAGATGAGGTCTCACTGCCCAGGCGGCTCTCGAACCCACGGGCTCAGGCAATCCACTCACCACCTCAGCCTCCCAAAGGCGCGGGATTACAGGCTGAGCCACCGAGCCCGGCTATCACACAGTTCTTAACAGGCAACCCTGACATATGAAACCAGGAGGTGTCTTGGCTCCAGGGCTGCCATTCATGGGTCCCTGCTTAAGTTCCTTGCCCACTGTGGGCCTCTTCCCCAGTGGGGAATTTGGAATGGGTGAGGAAAACCAAAACCCGAAGGGGCCTGGCCAGCAACACAGAGGGCTGGAGTGGGCACAGTGGACTCCGTCTGCAGCAGCCTCAACTTAACCCTGGAAAAGACCAGCCCAGAGTTGCTCCATTTAGAGTTTTTAAGAGAAACCAGAAATCAGATTTTTATGTGCAATCGATTCCTCTTTAAAAGTTGGCAACTAATTTTATTTTTTAACTGTGTAGACTGAAACAACATAAAAACAAAAGCCAACGGCTGCTGATTTGCCTCCCTGGACTTGAAGATCTCCAAAGAGTCCTCTGCTCAGATAACTTGACTGTGAGCAGAACCTCCCTGGCGAGACAGCACACATTCCACTCCCAAGAGGCCAGAGGGGAGAAGGGGGAGGGCGGGGAAGATGGAGATGCCTGGAGAAGCCTGGCCTCCGCCTACCACGCCCTTCCGGAGGTGTTGGCCAGCAGCACCGCTGGGAAGCCAGGCCACAGGGAGCGCAAGTGGTGCAGGAGGGCGGCTCGACCCCGCTAAATCAGCCACCATAACCTGCCTGCTTTCCCAGAGCTGCCAGGCTGTCCCCGGGGCTGCAGAGCTGGCGGGGCACCCGGGGAGGCTGAGTTTCCGCTGCAATGGGAAGCCACCCCGCCCACGCCAGCCATGCTCTCTCCCTCTCCTTTCTCTCTGCTTTTCCCTTGGAAACTCTGCCTCCTTTCCAATCCGCCCTCCTCTGCTGAGGGGGTATCGATCCAGACCTGGGCCTGTCTTTCTCGGCCTCCCTCCCTCCCCCTCAGTGGCTTCCATTCTGTCTCCAGCAGACTTGTCCTCCTCTGAGACCCAGTGTGGCGGAGCACAGGCGCGTGATTGATGAGCTAGGACGCCCGGCTGGCAGGCGGGTGGCAGCCAGCCAGAGACACGACTCTCACGTGCTCGCAGAGTCCCCCGGGGAGAGCCCACAGCTTCCAGGATGCCATGCTCCCTGGGGCCACCCCCTCCATCCCCTCCCCCACTTGCTGCTCTGGGCAGAGCAGACAGCTATTAATACAAGGGCCACTGGGCACAGCACCTGATGCACAATGTCCCTCAGTCAGTTAGTGTCCCCTTCTTTCCCCACTCTAAAACAGAGACCCAAGGAGGTGAAGACAGCAAGCTGCTTAGAGCCGGAAATGTCTGTCAATCAGGTCACTTAGCCCAGATTTTTTTTTTTTTTAATTGGAGTCTCACTCCGTCACCCAAGCTGGAGAGCAGTGGCACACTCACGGTCACCCCAGCGTCGATCTGCTGGGCTCAGGTGACCCTTCCGCTTCAACCTTTCAAGTAGCAGGAACTACAGGCATATGCTACCCCATCGGGCTGATTTTTTTATTTATTGTAGAGATGAGGTCTTGCCAAGTTGCCCGGGCTGATCTCGAACTGCTGGGCTCAGGCATTCCTCTCTCCTCAGCCTCCTAAAGTGCTGGGATTTCAGGCTTGATCTACTGTGCCCAGCCAGCCCAGGTGTTTATAATTTGCCCACTCATTCATTCATTCAAGCAACACAAAGGTTTGCTGTGAGGATCAGCACGCCATTGTCACCATTGTCCTGCAGGAAGTGGGCGGGGTGGAGGCTGGTTTGAATTCAGGCTCCATCCCTTCCTAGCTGTGTGACCTTGGCGGGTCACTCCACCTGCCTAAGCTGCAGCTTCTCTCCAGGGTTGCCACAGCAAAGTGCAGTGCAAAGTGATGCATGGAAAGTGCTTAGAACAGAGTCTGACATGGAGAAGAGATTAACAGAGTCATCCATTCAGCACCCGGCAACCGAGGGCCTATGAATGACCAGGTTCTGGGAACACAGCCATGAAGAGGCAGGCAAGCACCCTGACCTCGGGGAGAATGTCTCCCAGAGACAGAAGACTGAGGCTAAAGCCACCACTGAGGGAACACAGGAAGAAATCCCAGGTGTGAAGTGGTGAGTAGTGATAGGGAGGGCAGGTGGTGAGAAAGGACCTCAGGAGGGCGACACCAAAGTGGACTTAGGATGAGGAAGGGCAGGCAAGTAAAAAACTGGGGAACGGAGGGTGGGCGCGGTGGCTCACATCTATAATCCCAGCATTTTGGGAAGCCGAGGTGAGAGGATTCCCTGAGCCTGGGTGTTCGAGACCAGCCTGGGCAACTTGGCAAGACCTCATCTCTACAATAAGTTAAAAAAAAATTAGCCAGGCATGGTAGCATGTGCCTGTAGTTCTGGCTACTTAGAAGGCTGAAGTAGAAGGATCACCAGAGCCCAGCAGGTCGACGCTGGGGTGACCATAAGCATGCCACTGCACTCCAGCCTGGTCGACAGAGTGAGACTCAAAAAAATAAAATTAATTTAAATTTAAAAAATTTTTAAATTAGTTCTGTTTTAAAAAAAAATAAAAATAAAGCACAGCGAAGACTGGGCACGATGGCTTACGTCTATAATCCCAACACTTTGGGAGATGGAGGCGAGAGGATTGTCTAAGCCCGCGGGTTCAAGACCCACCTGGGTAACATGGAGAGATCGCATCTCTACAATAAAGAATTAGCTGGATGTGGTGGTGCATGCCTATAGTTCCAGCTACTTGGAAGGCTGAGGTGGAAGGATCACCTGAGCCCAGCAGGTAGAGGCTGTGGTAGCTGTGATCAGCGTACCATTGCACTCCAGCCTGGGCAACAGTGAGACTCCAACTCAAAAAAATAAAAAATAAAATACACTTGTAGTGACTGTGCTTTTCCTTTTTTTTCTTCCTTTCCTTTTTTTTCTTTCCTTTCCTTCTTTCTCCTTCCCTCCCTCTTTCTCTTTTTTTTTTGTCAGGGTCTCACTCTGTCACCCAGACTGGAGTGCAATGGTGCAATCATAGCTCACTGCAGCTTGAACTCCTAGGCTCAAGCAATCCTCCTGCCTCAGCCTCCCAAGTAGCTGGGACTAAAAGCATGTGCCACCAGACACAGCTCAGTTTTTTATTTTTTGTAGAGTCAGGTATCTCGCTATGTTGCCCAGGCTGTTGTCAAACTCTTAGCCATGAGCTATTCTTCTGCCTTAGCGTCCCAAGGTGCTGTAATCTAAAAGATGGCAAGTGTGAGTCACCATACTCAGCTTGCTTTTATTTTTGTTTTTCTTTTCAGTTTGCATAGTTAAAAAAAAAAGCTGGGCTTGGTGGCTCAGCCTGTAATCCCACGCTTTGGGAGGCTGAGGTGAGTGGATTGCCTGAGGCCGCAGGTTCAAGACCTGCCTGGGCAACTTGGCGAGACCTCATCTCTACAATAAATCAAAAAATTAGCCGGGTGTGGCAGCGCGCGTCTGTAGTTCCAGCTACTTGGAAGGCTGAGGCAGAAGGATTGCCGGAGCCCAGCAGGTCGAGGCTGCGGTGGCCGGGAGACTCCAACTCAAAAAGAAAAAAGAAAGAAAGAAAGAAAGAAATTGCTGGGCATGGTGGCTCCCACTTGTAATCCCAGTACTTTGGGAGGTGGAGGCGAAAGGATTGCCTGAGCCCAGGGGTTTGAGACCAGCTTGGGCAACATGGCAAGACATCGTTTCTACAATAATAAAAAAAATCAACTGGGCATGGTGGTGCAGGTCTGTAGTTCCAGCTACTTGGAAGGCTGAGGTGGAAGGATCACCTGAGCCCCGCAGGTTGACGATGCAGTGGCCGTGAGCGTGCCACTGCCCTCCAGCCTGGGCAATGGAGCGAGACTTCAACTCAAAAAAAAAAAAAAAAAATTAGTTGCCTTCACTGCAAGCAGGGAGAGATCTGATGAAAGAAGCAGAAGAGAGAACTGCTGGGTAGCTGCCACGTGGTCTGAGCTCAGGTGGTGGCTGTGACAGATTTGAGATGCCTTGAGCAGCAGAGGGGACAGATCTTTTTCTGGACACTTGGGAAGAGGAAAATCAAAATGGAGGCGTCTACCCTGATTCCTGGGTCCTCCTGTGAGCTTCCTGATGACAACGAACATGTGCTGAGCTGGGGCAGACTGGAGAGACAGCTTTTGACAGCTCTTACGAATAATGAGGATTTTGCTTTATACAGTGAGTTAAGAATAGAGGATACTGGCTGGGCGTGGTGGCTCATGTCTGTAATCCCAGCACTTTGGGAGGCTGAGGCAGGAAGACTGCTTGAGCCCAGGAGCTCAAGACCAGCCTGGGCAACATAGCAAGATCTCATCTCTACAAAAACTATTTATTTATTTATTTTTTATTTTTTTATTTTTTTGAGTTGGAGTCTCACTCTCGCCCAGACTGGTGTGCAGTGGCCCCTCCCGGCCACTGCAGCCTTGACCCACTGGGCTCCGGTGATCCTTCCGCCTCAGCCTTCTGAGTAGCCAGAATTACAGGCACACGCTACCATGCCCGACTGAGTTTTTGATTTATTGTAGAGATGAGGTCTCATTAAGTTGCCCAGGCGGGTCTCGAACCCGCAGGCTCGGGCAATCCACTCACCTCAGCCTCCCAAAGCGCAGGATTACAGGCTGAGTCACCGAGCCCGGCTGTACAAAAACAATTTAAAAATTAAACAGGTATGTTGGTACACACCTTACTACCAGCTACTCGGGAGGCTGAGGCAGAAGGATCACCTGAGCCTAGGAGGTCGAGGCTGCGGTGAGCTGAGATGGTGCCGCTGCACTCCAGCCTGGACGAGAGCATGAGACCCCGTCTCAAAAAATAAAAAAAGAATAGAGGGTGCAGTGCTTGTAGGAGGGAGTCTCTGTCCTCAAAAGCTCAAGGTCTAGTTGGCATTGACGAGTCTGAGAAATGAGCAGGCCGTGACAGTTCAATGTGACAGGGGCTGTGATAGGGAGGGAAGAGGGGCTGGATGTCTCAGGGGAAGCACCTGCCCCAACACTGAAGGGGCCAGTTTCCTGCTTGTGCCTCTTCTCCAGCTTCCCCTGCCCACATCCCTCACTCCACTGCAGCCACACTGGTCTTTCCATTCTTCTGAGGAGCCATTTCCTTCCTGTCTCCAAGCTGTGCACAACTGTTACCTCTTCCAGGAGTACTCCCACCACCCGCCTTCCATCTCAGCCCTTGTCCCTCCTGTGTTTATCCTAATGTAAATTGGTGTGTGCCTGTAGTTCCAGCTACTTGGAAGACTGAGGCAGAAGGATTACCTGAACCTAGCAGGTCGACGCTGCGGTGGCCATGAGCATGCCATTGCACTCCGGCTTGTGTGACAGACTAGGACTCCAACTCAAAAAGAAAAAGAAAAAGAAAAAAGAAGCAGGGCATAGTGGCTCATGCCTATAATCCCACCACTTTGGGAGGCCAAGGCAAGAGGATTGCCTGAGCTCAGGGGTTCAAGACCAGCCTGAGCAACATGGTGAGACCTCATCTCTACAATAAATAAAAAAAATTAGCCAGGCGTGATGGTGCATACCTGTGGTTTCAACTACTTGGAAGGCTGAGGCGGAAGGATCGCCTGAGCCCAGCAGATCGAGGCTGCCATGACCGTGAACGTGCCACTGGACTCCAGCCTGGGTGACAGAGTGAGATTCCAACTCAAAAGAAAAGTACTAGGCTGGGTGCAGTGGATTATGTCTGCAATCCCAACATTTTGGGAGGCTGAAGCAGGAGGATCCCTTGAGGCTAGGAGTTAAAGACCATCCTGGGCAACATAGCGGGACCCTGTCTCTACCAACAAACAGAAAAATTAGCTAGGCATGGTGGCTCAGCCTGTAGTCCTGGCTACTCAGAAGGCTGAGGCAGGAAGATCCATTGAGCCCAGAAGTTGAAGGCTGCAGTGACCTATGATCATGCCACTGTACTCTAGCCTGGGCAATAGAGCGAGACACAGTCTCTTAAACAAACAAACAAAAAAAAGAGGCCAGGCATGGTGGCTCATACTTGTATTTCTAGGTACTTGGGAAGCTGAGGCAAGAGGATCAGGTCTGACCTGGACAACATATCTAAAACATTGACTCTTTTTTTTTTTTGAGTTGGAGTTTCACTCTGTCGCCCAGACTGGAGTGCAGTGGCACGCTCCTGGCCACTACAGCCTCGACCTGCTGGGCTCCGGCAACCCTTCCACCTCAGTCTTCCAAGTAACTGGAACCACAGGCGCATGCTACCACACCTGGCTAATTTTTTTGATTTATTGTAGAGATGAGGTCTCACCAAGTTGCCCAGGCAGGTCTCGAACCCGCGGGCTCAGGCAATCCACTCACCTTAGCCCCCCAAATCACAGGATTACAGGCTGAGCCACCGAGCCCAGCTAACATTGACTCTTAAGGAAAAAAAAAAATCTGTAAACTCCCAATCTTAGGAAATGACTTGTGCAAAGGCCAAAAGGCAAAAAAAAAAATAATAAATAAATTGATATAGTCAGAGAATTGAAAGTGTTTAAAGATTTGAAGCTTTTTCTTCCTTTTGCCTGCAGCCTTGCACACAGGGCGTCTATAGCAAGTACAGAAGCCTCCCATTTCTCTCCACCTCTGTTTTATGAATAAAAAAATAAAGCCAGGCTCCGTGGCTCAGCCTGTAATCCCGCGCCTTGGGAGGCTGAGGTGAGTGGATTGCCTGAGCCCGCGGGTTCGAGACCCTCCTGGGCAACTTGGTGAGACCTCATCTCTACAATAAATCAAAAAATTAGCCGGGCAAGTTGGTGTGCATCTGTAGTTCCAGCTACTTGGAAGGTTGAGATGGAAGGATTGCCAGAGCCCAGCAGGTCGAGGCTTTGGTGGCCTGGGGCAACAGAGTGAGACTCTGACTCAAAAAGGAAAAAAAGTCAGGAAATTAGTCAGGTCTGGTGGTATATGCCTGTAGTCCCCGCTACTCAGGAGGTTGAGAAGGAAGGATTGCCTGAACCCAGACGGTAGAGGCTGTGGTGAGCTGTGATCCTGCCACTGCACTCCAGCCTGGGCAGCAGAGTGAGACTCTGACTCAAAAAAAAAAACTAAATAGGCCGGTCTTGGTGGCTCATCCTGTAATCCCAGCACTTCGGGAGGCCAAGGCGAGAGGATTGCCTGAGCCAGCAGGTTCAAGACCAGCCCCGGCAACTTGGCAAGACCTCATCTCTACAATAAATCAAAAACTAGCCAGTGTGTGCCTGTAGTTCCAACTACTTGTTAGTGTGTGCCTGTAGTTCCAACTACTTGGAAGGCTGAGGTGGAGGGATCACCGGAGCCCAGCAAGTGGACACTGGAGTGGCTGTGAGCTGCACTCCAGCCCTGGGCAATGGAGTGAGACTCCAATGCAAAAAACAAAAACAGAAACAAAACTAAATAAAAAGAAACGAAAAATAGTAGCAGGATGGCACAATGCTTGGGAGATGCTGGCTTAGAAATTGTTCCTCCTTCAACCCCAGTCCAAAAGCCTGACAAAGGCTGGCACACAGTAGGCACTCAGTAGTTTTTGGAGTTCAACAATGCTGAAGGTACATTCACCTTATAGCTGCAAAGCGGCAGGCAGGGTTTGGATAATTTCAGAATGTCTGTTTCAAGGTTAGGCTTAGTGGCTCATGCCTGAAATTCAGCACTTTGGGAGGCCAATGTGGGAGGACTGCTTGAACCCAGGAGTTCGAGACTAGCCTGGGCAACATAGCGAGACTTGGTCTCTACAAAATACATAAAAAATTAGCTGAGTGTGGTAGTGTGCTTCTGCAGTCCTAGTTTGTTGGGAGGTTGAGGCTGAAGGATTGCCTGAACCCAGGAAGTTGAGGCTGTAGTAAACCATGATCGTGACACTCCAGCTTGAGTGACAGAGTAAGAGTCCAACTAAAGAAGAAAAAAAAAAATGGAACAGCAGCTCCAGCAAGTCTACACAGCCCAACCTGCCTCATGCTACAAATGAGGAAGCGGAGGCCCAGAGAGAGGGGAGTGGCTTTGTGCAAGCTAACGAAGTGAGCCAGGGGCCAGGTTGAGATGGGAGCGATATCTCGTGACTGCTGGCTCAGAATCTGTCCACTCTGTCCCACCTTCCATCCATCTTCCTCCTTCCCCCTCCTGCCCTCTGCCTTTCTAGATGTCAGAAACCAGCAGATTAGAGCCAACAGGAAGTCCCGGAGTCCCTTGTACCAGCTTGAAGGCATTGGGTTACAGGAGGGCAGATGGGGCGACCCATTAGTGAGCTGACACTGAGTTCCTGTAGGTTCCATTAGTGTCTCTGATTAACCCATTAGCGCCCAGCAAAAGCCGGAAGCACAGAGACCCAGAGGGGATGAGTCATGGGTAATTCAGCTTTGATGAGGTTGAGACAGCAGAGCTGGAGATAGAGCAAAGGAGTCTTTCTTTCCTTGAAAAGTGGGCTTGGGCAGGGATAGGTGGTTCAGTTTGTAATCCCAGCACTTTGGGAGGCCAAGGCGACTGGATTGCCTGAGCCCGTGGGTTCAAGACTAACCCGGGCAACTTAGTGAGACCTCCTCTCAACAATAAAAAAAAATTTTTTTTTTAGTTGGAGTCTCACTCTGTCACCCAGACTGGAGTGCAGTGGCCGCTCCCAGCCACTGCAGCCTCAGCCTGCTGGGCTC
>NW_007253531.1:35413-40027 GCF_000164805.1 Carlito syrichta
GCCAAGTTGCCCAGGCGGGTCTCGAACCTGCGGGCTCAGGCAATCCACTCACCTCAGCCTCCCAAGTCGCGGGATTACAGACTGAGCCACCAAGTCCGGCTTACAATACATTTTAAAAAAATAGCCAGGTGTGGTAGCGTGCACCTGTAGTTCCAGCTACTTGGAAGGCTGAGGCAGGGTCGCTGTAGCCCAGCAGGTTGATGCTGGGGTGGCTGTGAGTGTGCCACTGTACTCCAGTCTGGAGTCCAAATAAATAAATAAACGAGTACATAAAAGTGGGCTCAGAGGCAGAGGCTGGAGGAAGAATTACCTGAGCTTAGAGGTTGGGGACCAGCCTGAACAATATGGCAAAATCTCGTTTCTACAGTAAATCAAAAAGTTCAGCCAGGCATGGTGGCACATGCCAGTGTTTTCCATCTACTTTGAAGGCTGAGGTGGAAGGATCACCTGAGCCCAGCAGGTTGAAGCTGCAGTGGCTGTGAGTGTGCCACTGCACTCACTCCAGCCCAGGCGACAGAGTGAGACTTCAGCTAAAAAAAAAAAAAAAGAAAGAAAGAAAAGTGGACTTAGAAGCAGTGTGAGCCAGACTCGGTGGCTCAGCCTGTAATCCCGTGCCTTTGGGAGGCTGAGGTGAGTGGATTGCCTGAGCCCGCGGGTTCGAGACCCACCTGGGCAACTTGGTGAGACCTCATCTCTACAATAAGTCAAAAATTAGCCAGGTGTGGTAGTGCGTGCCTGTAGTTCCAGCTACTTGGAAGGCTGAGGCAGAAGGATCGCTGGAGCCCCGCAGGTCGAGGCTGCGGTGGCCGGGAGCGGCCACTGCACTCCAGTCTGGGCGACTGAGTGAGACTCCAACTCAAAAAAAAAAAAAAAAAAAGCAGTGAGAGATTGCCTGGCAGTGTCAGGGAGGATAAAAGCCTAGCAGGACTCAAAAGTCGTGGTATTTGGGAGCTTGAGGAAGCCCATTGAACTGACCCATTGTACAGATGTGAAAACAGGAGCAGAGAGAAGGAACGTGTCGCTGAGTCACTCATGAAGAACCCAGGAGCCAGGCCAGTTGCAATAAGTAGCTCACACCTGTAATCCCAGCACTTTGTGAGGCCAAACTGAGAGGACTGCCTGAGCCCAGGAGTTCCAGACAGACTGGGCAAAATGGCAAGACTTTGACTCTACAATAAATAAAAAATTAACTGGGCATAGTGGTGCACACCTATAGTCCCAGCTACTTGGAAGGCTGAGGTGGAAGGATCAGACAGCTCTAGCAAGGTCTAAGCCCAGCAGTGGCTGTGAGCATGCCACAGCACTCCAGCCTGGGTGACAGAGTGATACTCTGGCTCAAAAAAAAAAAAAAGAGAGAAGAACCCAGTCCATCACACTACATTATGGGACTCAAACGTGCAGTAGGAATTAATAGTCAAAGTCACAACTACTGTGCACACTGCTTGACATACATGATTTTATTTTATTCTCATAGCAACCCTGAGAGATAGGCACTGCCACCCCAGTTTACAGGGCAAAACTGTCATCCTACTGAGAAGTAAAAGTAGAGTCACCACTTGATACTGTCTGCCAAGCCCTCCGCATAAGCATGCTTTTTATGGCAACCACTTCAGGATGATATTATTATCCTGTTTCCACGTGGAAAACTCAAGGCATAGTGAGGCCAAGCAACACATGTTACACACACAGATAATGCCAGAAACTCCTACATAAATGTAATAGCTTATGCCTGTAATCCCAGCACTTTGGGAGGCCGAGGTAAGAGGATAGCCTAAGTGTGTGGGATCAAGACCAGCCTGGGCAACTTGGGAGACCCGATCTCTACAATAAATCAAAAAATTAACCAGGCATGGTGGCGTGTGCCTGAAGTCCCAGCTACTTGGAAGACTGAAGTGGAAGGATTGCCTGAGCCCAGCAGGTGGAGGCTGCAGTGGCTGAGAGCATACCATTGCCCTCCAGCCTGGGTGACAGAGTGAGACTCCAACTCAAAAATAAATTTAAAAAAATTTAAAAATTAGCTGGGCATGGTAGTACATGCCTGCAGTTCCAGCTACTTAGAAGGCTCGTGTGAGCCCAGCAAGTGGAGGCTGTGGTGGCCTTGAGTGTGCCATTGCACTCCAGTCAAGGTGACAGAGTGAGACTGTGACTCAAAAAAAAAAAGACCCTGAGTCCAGCTTTGCTCCCTGGATTTGAACTCAGAAATAAACTTATTTCTACCAGTTTCCTACCCCTTTGATTTATTGGTATCAAGAGGAGCAGCCAAATATTACTTGAACTATAACACTAGGGGACAGAGAGGTAGAGTATTTTTTTTTTTTTTTTTTGAGTTGGGGTCTCACTCTGTCACCAAAGCTGGAATGCAGTGGCATGATACCAGCTTAGTACAGCCTCAACCTCCTGGGCTCAGACGATCCTTCTGCCTCAGCCTCTGGAGTAGCTGGGACAACAGCCACCATACCTGGTTAATTCTTTGTATGTGTGTGTGTGTGTGTGTGTGTGTGTGTGTGTTGTGTGTGTGTGTGTGTGTGTGTGTGGGAGTGTCACTCTTATCACCCAAGCTAGAGTGCAGTGGCACACTCATGGCCATGGCAGACTCCATCTGCTGGGCTCAGGGGATCCTTCTGCCTCAACCTTCCAAATAGCTGGAACTACAGGTGCACACCACCATGCCCAACTAATTTTTTAATTTATTGTAGAGATGAGGTCTCACCGAGTTGCCCAGGCTGGTCTGGAATCCCTGGGCTCAGGCAATTCTCTTGCCTCTGCCTCCCAAAGTGCTGGGATTATAGGCGTGAACCCCTGTGCTCAGAAGAATTTGGTATCATTTGTTCTGAAAATATATCTGTGTCAGGCACTGTTCTAGGTTCTGAATATACATGAGGGGGGTTGCGGGGGAGAACACCATGGACATAAACTCCCACTCTCAAGGACAGGGCTGCCTCGCCCTTCAGGAGGTATTAGGAAAGTTCTTCCTCTAGACATTGAGAAAGTGACATTGAACCAATTGGGAGGGGAGGGAGTGAACTTTCCAGGTAGATGGGGCCACGGGGCCCTATGGGCCCTATGGTAACAATAAGCGTGCAGGAGGGACAGAGGGAAGCCAGGGCGGCTGAGAGGACTAACAGGTAATGAGATGGGAGAGGTCATCGGACCTGGATCACTAGACCTTGCAGGCCACTATAGGGACATTCACTGAGAGGGAGGTGGGAGTCATGGCAGGATTTTGAGCAGAGGTATAACTGGATATGACAGGGTCATTCTGGCTTCTGTGTATGGGAGGTCAAAGAAAAGGCAGAGATACCAGTGAAGAGGACGTTGTGATAATCTGGGGGTCAAGTGTTTGGGGCTCAGACTTCTATATGAAAAATCCACAAAAACAGGTGCTTTACAGACATATTTTGGAGTTGACAAAAATTCCTAACAGAGCAATGCATGGTGGTTTACACCAGTAATCCCAGCACTTTGGGGAGCTGAGCAAGAGGATTGCTTGAGTCCAGAAGTTCAAGACCAGCTTGGGCAACATAGTGAGATGTCTCTGCAAAAAAATGAAAAAATTAGCCAGGCAGGATGGTGTGCTCCTGTAGTTCCAGCTACTTGAGAGGCAGAGGTGAAAGGATCACCTGAGCCTGGGAGGTTAGACTGTGGTGAGCCGTGATTGTGACACTGCACTCCAGCCTGGGTGACAAAGTGAGACTCCAATTTAAAAAAAAAAACAGCCACTGGGCGTGGGGGTTCACGCCTGTAATCCAGGCAATTTGGGAGGCAAGAGGTCAGAGGATTGCCTGAGCCCACAGACTTGAGACCAGCCAGGGCAACGTGGGAGGCCTTGGCTCTATAATAAATCAAAAAATTAGCCGGGCATGGTAACTGGCGCACATTTGTGCTTTTACTACTTGGAAGTCTGAAGTGGAAGGATCACCTGAACCCAGCAGGTCGAGTTTGCGGTGGCTGTCAGCATGCCGCTGCACTCCAGCCTGGGTGACAGTGAGACTCTGACTAAAAAAAAAAAAATCCTAAGAGGTTGGTTTTGGGCAGAGAATTCAAGGATGACGCTCTGTTTGGGTTTGAGTCCCTGTGTCTGGAATGCAGTTACAGCAGTGGGAAGACTGGTGGGAGCTGGGCTGGGAAGATGGGGAGGAAATTCCACCTACGTGAAGAAAAAAGCATACGATTGCTATGAAAAATGCGTGCTAGCCTTGTGATGACTCACAGACACTCATGTGGAGAGTCTAGGTAGTGGTTGGACACAGGAATCTGGGGTTCCAAGAAGTCAGAACTAAAGAAATATGGTCTAGCACAGTGGTTCATGACTGTGGTCCCAGCACTTTGGGAGGCCCAGGTAGGAGGATAGCTTGAGGCCAGGAGTTTGAATCCAGCCTGGGCATCATAGCACAACCCCATCTCAATTTTTCATTAACTTTTTTTTTTTTAGTTGGAGGCTCATTCTGTCACCCAGGCAGTAGTGCAGTGGCACTCTCATGGCCACCGCAGCCTTGACCTGCTGGGCTCAGGTGATCCTTCCACCTTAGCTTTCCAAGTAGCTGGAACTATAGGCATGCGCCACCATGTCTGGCTAATTTTTTGATTTATTGTAGAGATGAGGTCTCACCAAGT
>NW_007253531.1:40710-41004 GCF_000164805.1 Carlito syrichta
AAAAAAAAAAAAAAAAGATAAATAAAGACCATAGACGCCAATCACTTCTACATTTCAAGCCTCCCAAAGTGCGGGATTACAGGCTGAGCCACCGAGCCCAGCTCTTTTTTCTTTTTTTAAGAATCTGTCTCACTCTGTCACCCAGACTGGAGTGCAGTGGCAAGCTCACGGGCACCGCAGCCTCTGCCTGCTGGGCTCAGACGATCCTTCCACCTCAGCTTTCCAAAGTTGCTGGAACTACAGGCGTGCGCTACCACACTTGGCTAATTTTTTTTTTTTTTTTTTTTTTTTTGT
>NW_007253531.1:41185-47575 GCF_000164805.1 Carlito syrichta
ACGGGCTCAGGCAATCCACTCACCTCAGCCTCCCAAAGCGCGGGATTACAGGCTGAGCCACTGAGCTCGTCTCTAATTATTTGATTTATTGTAGAGACGAGGTCTCGCCAAGTTGCTCAGGCTAGTCATGAACCCCTGGGCTCAGGCAGTCCTCTTGTCTTGGCTTCCCAAAGTGCTGGGATTATAGGCTTGAGCCACTGCTCTTGGCCTTTTTTTTTTTTTTCCTTTTCATATGGTCTATTAAATGTCTCCACATGGGAAGAGGCTGCCTAGGAGAAGCACACTGAAGTGAAAGAGGAGCAGGTCCAAGGACTGCACCTGGGGGACTTTTGATCCGAGTAGAGCAGGAACCTGTGGAGAAGACTGAGAGGCAGCAGCCACTGAGGTGGGAGGAAGATCAGGACATTTTTTGTGGAAGAACAAAAGCCTTCCAACCAAGAGGAAGTAACACACACAAAAAACAATGACTAGCAGGTGTGGCTGAGAAGGGGAACGTGTCTGGGGACAGACAGGGCTGGAAGGTATGTTGAAAGGGATAGTGGATGGGGGGGTCCAGAGGAAGTTGCAGATATGCTGGGGGGAAGAGGACTGCGTGGGAGGGGGAGGAATTGCCAGTCAGAGAGAGAGTGAACCTTTGACAGTGGGATTTCAGGGTGTGATGCCGAGGTAGGGGGCGGGGACAGCATCACGGGAGGAAGTGGCTGAGGTGATGGAAGGCATGATCACAGGGTGTAAGAAGCAGAGGGGTCACAGGTCAGTGGGTTTTCCAGGGGAGTTCAAGCAGTAGTGACAGGAGGAAAGATGAGACAGTAAGGGGAATCTCCCAGAAGCTGGTAGGAGAGGAACACCAGGAGGTGTGGGCAGGAAGGACTGATGTCATAAATCCACTGGAAGTCGTGTGTTTGAAAGGAGAAATGGTACAAGACTGTGACCTGGCCTCCCAGACCTTATCTATAGGGTGTGTGAGAAAACGTCTGTCATTCCAGCTGAGGGAGGCTGAGGTGGGAGGATCACTTGAGGCCATGGGTCCGAGACCAGCTGGGCAACATAGCAAGACCCTGTCTCTACAAAAAAAATTAAAAAAAAAATATTTTAGGGCTGGGTGTGGTGGCTCATGCCTGTAAACCCAGCACTTTGGGAGGCAGAAGTGAGAGAACTGCCTGAGCCCAGGAATTCGAGACCAGCCCGGGCAACTTAGCAAGACCCCATCTCTACAATAAATCCAAAAAATAAGCTGGGTGTGGTAGTGCGTACCTGTAGCTCCAGCTACTTGGAAAACTGAGGTGGAAGGATCCCCTGAACCCAGCAGGTCGAGGCTGCAGTGGCCACGAGGGAGCCATTGCACTCCAGCGTGGGCAACAGAGTGAGATTCCGACTCGAAAAATAAATAAAAATTAAAACGATGTTAGGTGTGGTGGCACGCCTGTGGTCCTAGGTGCTTGGGAGGCTGAGGTGGGAGGATTGCTTAAGTCCAGGAGCTAGAGCCTGCAGAGAGCTGTGATCATGCCATGCATTCCAGCCTGTGCCACAGAGATACTGTTTCAAAAAAAAGACCAAAACCCAGCTTCCCTTGTGGGGGCCTGAAGGAGGACAAGGGTCCTGGAGGGAGGTGGGGCAAGTTTCAGTGTGACGGAAACATCCGGGGAAGAGGCTGAGATCCAGCAGTTTTCTGTTAAGGGGTGGGGTGGGGGGGGGACTCCTGAGGGCCCCATGCGCGGGGAAGGGGAGAGGGAAACTTGGGTCTGATCGGGAGTGTGCCCGGGCTTGGGGGACCCAGGCTCCAGGTGGCGGAGGAGGCTGGCGTTGGGAGGCTCGAACTGGCGGCGGTGGAGGGTCTGACGGGTCCACCAGCAGTTTCCTCCTGCGCGGCCGGAGCCGCACCCACACTCATGTTTGCTATTTTTGTGATTCTCCGGGGCGGGCGAGGATCCCAGCGGGGCGGGGACCCGCGGAGTGGGAGGCTGGAGCCCTGCGCCCCGGGGCTGCCCTCCCAGCCTCTCCTCCCGATTCCTGATCGGCCGGGAGCTCCAGCGGCCCCGCGACCCAAAGCTGCAACAGAGCCCGGGGAGGCTGGGTGTGTCTCAGTGCTTTGCAAAACAAAAGAAAAAGAAAAAAAAAAAAATAGGCTTAGCAAATCCCCAGGCCCAGGTAGCTGGCTGAGCGCCAGACCCGCCCTGGAGCGAGGCGGGGGGAATAGAGGGCTGTGCTGGGCGCAGCGCCTAGCGGGGAGCGGGAGAGGCTGGGTCTGTCTCGCCTACGCGCGCACCTCTCTCTTATCCGAACCCCCCCAACCCCGCTCGACTCTGGAGGTCCCGGGGCCCTCGGCGCCGCGCTACCTCGACTCTTGCTTTGGCCAGTGTCTCCCCGCCCGACCTGACTCTGGGTGTCCTTGGGCAGGCTGCCTCCTGTCTCTGAGGCCAGATTTTCTCCTCTAAAAAGAGAGAGCTAGCTGGCACTGCCCCGTGGCTCATACTTTGGGAGGTCGAGGCAGGAGGATCGCTGGAGGCCAAGAGTTCAAGACTATCCACCATAGTGAGACCTCTGTCCCTTAGTAGGAGTCTCACGCTGTCACCCAGGCTGGAGGGCAGTCGCTCACTCCCGGCCACCACAGCCTCGACCTGCTGGGCTCAGATGATCCTTCTGCCTCAGCCTTCCAAGTAGCTGGAACTAGAGGCACACACCACCATACCCGGCTAATTTTTAAAAATTTATTTATTGTAGAGATGGGGGGGGGTCTCACCAAGTTGCCCAGGCTGGTCTCAAACCTGTGGGCTCAGGCAGTGCTCTCACCTCAGCCTCCCAGAGTGCTGGGATTATAGGTGTGAGCCACTGTGCCCAGCCTGAGACCCCTTATCTCTACAAAAAAAAATTTTTTTGAGTTGGGGTCTCACTCTGTCTCCCAGGCTGGGCGCAGTGCAGTGGCATGCTCACAGTCACTGTACTCTCTACCTGCTGGGCTCTGGTCATCCTTCTGCCTCAGCCTTCTAAGTAGCTGGAACTACAGACATGTGCCAACACACCCGGCTAATTTTTTGATTTATTGTAGAGACACTGTTTCACCATGTTGCCCAGGCTGGTCTCGAACCTCTGGTCTTAGGCAATCCTCTTACCTTGGCCTCCCAAGGTGCTGGGATTACAGGTTTGAGCCACCGTGACCGGCACATTAAATATTTTTTTAAAAATTAGCTGAGCATAGGAGGCTGAGGCGGGAGGATTGCTTGAGCCCAGGAGGTTTAGGCTGATACAGAGACCGGCTAATATCTGTCCATATTGACACAGACATCAGAGAAGGGCATGGAAAGGGTTCAAGCACTCCTACACATTCCTAAGTACATTACTGAGAGTCCCCTTGTCTTCTGTACATTCCCAGTAAGCAGCTTCTGGGAATCCTTAACTTCCCTGCAGACTATGCCCAAGGATGTAAGTCTCTATTTACTCTCTTTCCTATTTTTTTTTTTTTTTTTGAGTTGGAGTCTCACTCTCTTGCCCAAACTGGAGGGCAGTGGCACTCTCCCCAGCCACTGCAGCCTCGACCTGCTGGGCTCTGGTAATCCTTCTGCCTCAGCCTTCCAAGTCGCTGGAACTACAGACACACGCCACCATGCCCGGCTGGTTTTTTGATTTATTGTAGAGATGAGGTCTCACCAAGTTGTCCAGGCTGGTCTCAAACCCGTGGGCTCAGGTAATCCTCTCAGCCTCCCAAAGTGTTGGAATTATAGGTGTGAGCCACCGCACCTGGCTATTTACTCCTGTTCTTAACAGTCGTAGGTTTGAACAATATAGTATCAATGTAATTGTAAGTCTTGTGATTTGCATAACTTTTGCAATGCATGATGTCATAGGCTTTGCAAACTTCCTTTACTCTAAGTGTCACTAAATGTAAAATGCAGCCCTAACTTCAGTTCTATAAAATGCTCTGCTGGTCACGTGGCTAATGGAGGTACCTACAACTCTGGACTATAAAAGTGAACTGAAGGGAGGGAAGAACCATTATGGAAAGACATCCAGTCCAGCTCTGCTCCCTGGATTTGAACTCAGAAATAAACTTCTTTCCACCAGTTCTCTGCCCCTTTGATTTATTGGTATCAGAGGGGGCAGCTGAGTGTTACAAGGTACGAGTGTAACAAGGCTGCAGTGAGATTTGATCACGCTACTGCACTTCAGCCTGAGACCCTGTCTCAAAATAAAGTGAAAAATGAATAGAGTGGGCTGGATTTGATTTCTCCAAGGTACTTCCCAGTTCGAGCAGTCCCCGAAATGCCCTTCTCCGGATTTAAAACTCCTCCTCCCCCCCCATCCTCTCTTGAAGCTTTAGGGTGGACACTGCGTTATCTGGATGGCATTCTCCAGCTAGCCTCCTTGGAGAGAAGTGTTGGCAGGACAGCTGTGGTTTACAGCAGGGGTCGCACCCTTGTTCTTTCTTTCCTCTTTCCTTCCTGCCTCCCTCCTTCCTTCCCTCTCTTCTTCCTTTCCTCCCTCCCTCCCCCCCTTCCTTCCTCCTTTTCTTTTTCTTTTTTTTTTGAGCTGGTGTCTCACTCTGTCACCCAGACTGGAGGCAGGGGCATGCTCACAGCCACCACAGCCTCTATCTACTGGGCTCAGGTGATCCTTCTGCCTCAGCTTTCCAAGTAGCTGGAACTACAGGTGCATGCCTACACGCCTGGCTAATTTTTTTATTTATTGTAGAGACAAGGTCTTTCCAAGTTACCCAGGCTGGTCTCGAACCCCTGGACTCAGGCAATCCTCTTGTCTCTGCCTCCCAAAAAAACTGGAATTATAGGCCTAGGCCACCATGCCTGGCCCATCCTCCTTTTCTTCCTTTCTCCCTCCCACCCTGTCTGTCTCCTTTCCTGTCTTCCTCCCTCCCTCCCCCACTTCCTCCCTTCTACCCTTTCTTCTTTTTACTTCCAGAATACACACTGGTGACACGCTTTCCCTAAAAAGGGAAAGAGAGTAGGTATTTGGGGCTTTACGGGTCACAGGCTCTCTGCCACAGCTATTCAGCTCTGCCATTGTAGCAAAAGCAGCCCGGAATGTGTTCCCATGACACTTTGAGTCCGGATCTCGCTCTGTTGCCCAGGCTGGAGTGTAGTGTGCGATCATAGCTCACTGTAGCCTGACCTCTTGGGCTCAAGGGATCTTCCTGCCTCATCCTCACCAGTAGCTGGGACTACCGGGATATGCCACTATGCATGGCTTATTTAAAAACAAAAATTTTCGGGGGAGGGAGGGGCACAACATCAATAAAAGTACCTGATCTCAAACCAGGCGAAGTGGGAACCAAAGGGAGGCCCAAACTTTACCTGTATGACCACCTGTATACCTAATCCTGAATTGTATCCCATATCTTTAAAATACAAAAAAAATTTTTTTTGTGTGTCGGAGTCTCACTCTGTCGCCCAGACTGGAGTGCAGTGGCCTCTCCCGGCCACCGCAGCCTCGACCTGCTGGGCTCCGGCAATCCTTTCTCCTCAGCCTTCCAAGTAGCTGGAATTACAGGCGCGCGCTACCACACCCAGTTAATTTTTTATTTATTTATTGTAGAGATGAGGTCTCACCAAGTTGCCCAGGCGGATCTCGAACCCGCGGGCTCAGGCAATCCATTCACCTCAGCTTCCCAAGGCACAGGATTACAGGCTGAGCCACCGAGCGCAGCTAAAAACAATTTTTTTTAATTCAAAAAAAATTTTTTATAGAGACAGGAATTCCACTATGTTGCCCAGGCTAGTATCCTGGACTCAAGCGATCCTCCTACCTCAGCCTCCTAAAGTGATGGGATTACAGATGTAAATCACCACACCTGGCCTGTTTTATTCTTTCCCAGCCATTTAAAAACTTAAAAAAACAGTCAGAGTACTGTCCTAAAACAAGGACTTGCCCACAGGGGGCACTTCCCCACCCCTGGTTGAGAGCCCAGGCTTTGTGATGTGGACTTGAGAGCTGATTCTTCCTCCTTTCTGGAACTGTTTCCTCATCAGTACTGACATACCTTGGAGCATAGTTGAGAGGACAAGGTGACACCACAGATGAAGCTACTGCATAAGTGATCTTATTCTTTATGTCGTGACTGGTATGTGTCCCCAGCAGAAGATGGGAACGTGGAGGTTAGGACGGTGACTTGCTGTGTCCTGTACTTTCTCAATTTCCTGAGCACAGGCACGGTGCTAGGTGCCCGCCATGCAATATCTCATTTAATCATCTTAGGCCTAGCAGATAAAAGTGACATCTTCAGCCGGGCTCGATTGCTCAGCCTGTAATCCCGCGCTTTGGGAGCCTGAGGTGTGTGGATTGCCTGAGCCTGCAGGTTCGAGACCCGCCTGGGCAACTTGGTGAGACCTCATCTCTACAATAAATCAAGAATCAGCCGGGTGTGGTAGCGCACGCCTGTAG
>NW_007253531.1:47595-49754 GCF_000164805.1 Carlito syrichta
TACTCAAGAGAACACTCTATAACAATGAGAATGAATGATTTACAACCACATAGCATAGTACAGATGACTCTCCCAAATGTAAAGCTGAGCAAAAGAAGCCAGACCCAACATTCTTTGCGATTCCATTTACATAAAGTACAAAATATGCAAAACAAATCTATGCAGTAATAAGTCAGGCTAGTAGTTAATCTAGGAGACAGGAGCAGGGTAGTTCCTGGAAAAATGCACAAGGGAAAACATCAGGGCATTATTAACCTTCTAAACTTGAAGTCATCTTGCAGATCACCTAACTAGCCACACTGTTTTATGAAATAATGAAAAATAAATCGTTTAATATTAAACAGTATAGTTTTGAAACTAATTATTTTATTGCAATGACATTTGGCTTTCAAAGGAATTGAGGAACTTCCTTATGATAAAAAAAAATCAAAATTTTATATATTTTTCTAACGTGTTAAATGTGAAAGTCACCGACATGTATTGCAGGTTCATTGATACATGTGCAATAGTAATCTGTTTGACATCTTCCACCTGGTGTTTTTCTTCTTTTTTTTGAGTCAGAGTCTTACTCTGTCACCCAGGCTGGAGTGTAGTGGCACACTCATGGCCATCACAGCTTCAACCTGCTGGGCTCAGGTGAGGCTTTTGCCTCAGCCTTCCAAGTAGCTGGAACTACAGGCATGCCACACCTGGTAGTTTTTTATTTATTGTACAGGCGAGGTCTCACCATGTTGTCCAGGCTGGTCTCGAACCCATGGGCTGAGGCAATCCTCTTGCCTCAGCCTTCCAAAGTGCTGGGATTATAGGTGTAAGCCACCACTCCGGGCTACCATGGTCTTTTAAAAGTATGAATCATCCAGGCACAGTGACTCACACCTCTGCAATCCCTGTACTTTGGGAGACTGAGCTGGGAGGATGGCTTGAGCCTAGGAGTTTGAGATCAGCCAGGGCAATATAGTGAGACCTTGCTTCTACAAAAGATAAAAAAATTAGCCAGGCATGGTGGCTCATGTCTATAATCCTAGTTACTCAGGAGGCTGAGGCAGAAGGATCCTTTGAGCCCAGGAGTTTGAGATTGTGGCGAGCTGTGATTGCACCATTGTACGCCAACCTGGGTGACACAATAAGACTCTGTCTCAAAAAAAAAAAAAAAAAGAAAAAAAGAGAGAGAGAGAAATCCTTATGCCTTCTCTGTTACAGAGTTGGGCCTCCTCCCCGGGCCTCCCTCTGCCTGGAACACCCTCCTCCGCTGCATCCCCAATGCTCCCAGGCTTTCGTTCATTCTTCTGACCCCAGTCTTCACATTACTTCCTCCAGGAGGCCTTCCCTGACCCCTCTTGCCCCACCTCGATGGCAGTCCCCGTGGACCCCAACCCTAGTGCTGACATACTCTGCTGGCCTGTTTCCCCGCCGGCACCTCCACATCTCTCCCTCCCTGCCCACCCCCACGTCTAAGTGTTCCAGAAAAGCAGGAACCTTGACCAGCACCCAGTGCAAGAAATATCTGGCTGGGTGTGGTGGTCCACGCCTATAATTCCAGCACTTTGGGAGGCCAAGGTGAGAGGATTGCCTGAGCACAGGTCTCTACAATAAACAACTAATGAGCTGGGTGTGGTAGAGCTTGCTTGTAGTTCTAGCTACTTGGAAGGTTGAGGGGGAAGGAACACCTGAGCCCAACAGGTCGCAGCTGCAGTGGCCGTGAGTGTGCCACTGCACTCCAGCCTGGGTGACAGAGTAAGACCCCTATTCAAAAGAAAAGAAAAGAAATATCTGTGGTTCCTGGAAAAGCAGAATTTAACCTCCCTTCCGAGGTTAGAACAAGGAGATGAGGACAAGAACCCCTCTGCATGGTCACAGTCTGTTTTCCGTGTGTGTTTGAGACTGACCTGGCCACCTCTTCATTCAGGGATTCTAACTCCAAGCTCCGAACTGATTCTTTCTCTTTTATTATTATTATTTTTTAAATTATTTTTTCTTTTGTAGAAATGGGATCTTGCTATATTGGCCAAGCTGGTCTTGAACTCTTGGCCTCAAGTAATTCCTCTGCTTTGGCCTCCCAAAGTGCTTGAATTAGAGGTGTGAGCCATCAAACCCAGTATATGTATGTATATATATATATATATTTTTTTTTTTTTTTTTTTTTTTTTTTTTTTTTTTTT
>NW_007253531.1:50083-53288 GCF_000164805.1 Carlito syrichta
TTGCTGCCCAGGCGGGTCTCGAAGCCGCGGGCTCAGGCAATTCACTCACCTCAGCCTCCCAAGGGCGCGGGATTACAGGCTGAGCCACCGAGCCCGACTCTTTTTTCTTTTTTTGAATCGGGGTCTCACTTTGTCGCCTAGGCTAGAGTAGAGAGGCATGATCATGACTCACCATAGCCTCAACCTTCTGGGCCCAGACAATCCTTCCACTTCAGCCTCCAGAGTAGTTTAGGACTACAGGCACACATCACCGTATCTAATTCTTTAATTTTTATTTTGTAGAGACAAGGTGTCACTATGTTGCCCTGGCTGGTTTCCAGTTCCTGGCCTCAAACAATTCTTAAAAAAAAAAAAAATTTTTTTTTTGAACGATCCTAATTCAACCTCCCAAAGTGCTGGGATTATAGGTGTGAGCCGGCTGGGCATGGTGGCTCACAGCTATAATTCCAGCACTTTGAGAGGCTGAGGTGAAAAGATTGCCTGAACTCACAGGTTCGAGACCAGTTCGGGCAACTTGGCAAGACCCTATCTCTACAATAAATCAAAAAATTAGCCAGGTATGGTGGTGCACGCCTGTAGTTTCAGCTGCTTGGAAGGCTGAGGTGGAAGGATTATCTGAGTCCAGCAGGTCGAGGCTGTGGTAGCTTTGAGTGTGCCACTGCACTCTAGCGTGGGTGACAGAATTAGACTCTGGCTAAAACAAAACAAAACAAAAAAAATCCAGTCACTTTTTTTCTTAAATAGGTTCACATGTCAAGAATTACACAAGAATATACGCAGGTGGGTCTCTCTCCTTCTCCCCAGAGGCAGCTGCTCACAACTTCCCTGTGCTATCCTCTACTCTGGGGTGCGTTCATTCCAAGGAGGATTGCACCCATGTCCGGACCTCTGGGAAGCCACGGGGTCCATCCCTGCTGGAAGGGCGGAGCCAGCTGTGGCATCAGCGGCTTTGCTCTGTGGCTGGGTCCAGGCAGAGGCAATGACGGGGTGGAGGCAGCAGAGACACGGGCAGAAGGGTCCACTCCAGGCTGGAGGATGCCCAGCTCCAGGGCAGCTGGAAAGCCCTATGCAGGGAAGCATACAGTGTCTACTGTCCCTGTCACAGGATCTCCACTGTCCTCCTGGTCAAGGTACTCGAGGTGCCAGGCACTGGAAGACAGCAGAGTGGCCCAGGCACTCAGGGGAAGGTCTCACTCCAGCTGGGACCTGGAGAAGGGACACCCCAGGCTGGCCCCCTCTCCATTTCTGGCCCAAGTCTTCCCTGAGAGGGTTGAGAAGGCTGTAAAAACCTCAGCCACAGCCCAGCTCACTGCCCAGACATGAATTCAGGTGACATTAGGGTAAGACATTAGGGTCCTCCGCGGGAGGACCAAAAGGGAAACCTGACAGGCTATGAGGAGAGAGATGCCGGCTTGGTGGAGGCTTTTCTGGGGACCAGTGTTCCGGGAGCCTCAAATCTTGCAAGGTTCCAGTGAGTGTTGACAGCCTCATTTTGGAGTCACTACTTAGTTGCAAGGAGTGGGGAGGGGCAAGATAGCTTCTTGTCAAATTCCATTTCCTGTGTCCTGTATCTTAGGACTGGAAAGGCAGATATGGGCACTCATAGCTCCCACACCCCCTCCTGCTCCAGACCTTATTGGGGACCACGGCACCTTGTCTGTCTAGCAACACATGTATGTCCTGTTTCCCCCAATTCCCAGTGAGGCCAAACCCTTGGCCACTCCTGCTCTAAAGGCAGCTCTGCTTTACCCCTACTGACCCCATTAGGAAGTCATGGGAACGATGGCCTCTAGAATTGTGCAGTGCACAACCTGTGTAGCCTTCCACGGTGGCCTTGCCAGGGTGGACAGTTGGTCTTAGAGGCTCCATAGGGAGGATGAGGAAGGGGATAGGGCTGGGGGATTTGATACCCTAGCCCTCCCACACTGCTTCTACTTAGTTCTTTTACATATTGGACTTCTGAGTGAGACTTGACTTGAGATGTTGTGTCTCATTGCTTTATTATTATTATTGTTATTGTTTTGAGTCAGAATCTCACTTTGTTGACCAGGCTGGAGTGCAGTGGCACGCACACGGCCCCTGCAGCCTCCACGTGCTGGGTTCAGGTGATCTTTCTGCCTCAAGTCTTCTAAGTAGCTGGAACCACAGGCATGTGCCACCATGCCCAGCTAATTTTTCTTGATTTATTGTAGAGATAAGGTCTCACCATGTTGCCCAGGCTGGTCTTGAACCTGTGGACCCGGCAATCCTCTCACCTCAGCCTCCCAAAATGCTGTGATTATAGGCGTGAGCCACCGTGCCTGGCCTGTTATTATTTTATTCATTTATTTTTGAGACAGGACCTCACTCTGTCACCCAGGCTGGAGTGCATTGGCGCCATCACAGCTCACTGCAGCCTTGACCTCCTGAGTTCAGGCAATCCTCCTTGCCCTGCCAGTCGCTGGGGCTACAGGTGTGTGCCACCACACCCGCTAATTTATTTATTTGTTTTTTTGCAGGATCAGATCTTACTTTGCTGCCCAGACTGGTCTTGAATTCCTGGGCTCAAGCAATCCTCCAGCTTCGGATTCCCAAAATGCTGGGATTACAGATGTGAGCCACCACGTCTGACTTCATTGCTAACAATGACAGGCCCATGTGACCTTGGGCGAATGACACTACCTACCTCACAGTGTGGCTAGAAGATGAAGGAGATAATGTGGGGACAGTGTGGCCTGTGTGGAGATAGCGAGACCACGAGCAAGAGAACCTCTCTTCCAGCTCTGATGGCAGAGCCTAGGGAGGGCTCAGCCTCTGCACTGATGGCGTTTGGCCCTGAGGGATGGTCCTTTGTTGGGGGGGGGCTGTCCTGTGCATCCCTGGCCTCCACCCACTCAGTGCCCGTCTGGCCTCCTCCCCGGTTAGGATGACAGAACATGTTTCTAGATGTAGCCGCAGGGTCCAGGGAAACAGGGTTGCCTACAGTTGAGAAGAACCTGGGGTGGGGGGAGACAGTCAGGAAACCAAGAGGGTGGAGGCGGGAGGGAAGGGAAGAGGAGGGCGGGGAGGCGGCTCCCCTCCTTAAACTGCACTGTCAGCACCTCCTGCTCTGTCCCTAGAGACTGCCTGTCTCAGCTAGAGGCGTCCTCCTGATAAGGCTGTGGTGAACAGCCTGTGTGTTTTGTGTGTGTGTGTGTGTGTGTGTGTGTGTGTGTGTGTGTGTGTG
>NW_007253531.1:53308-55033 GCF_000164805.1 Carlito syrichta
CTCTGGCCTGGCTTGTCTGCGAAGAGCCTGGCCCACGGGAACACCGGAGCCTCATCTGCTGCGTCCCGCCCCGTCGCCGCCGCTGCCCCAGCCGAGCGGAGGAAGGTGGACGCCAGGAAGGAAGCCTCTGCGGAGTCTGACGATCCGCATGGGCTTTGGTCTGGCTGCCTACGCCTTGTATAATGTGTTCGGTAAACAGCTGAACGAGAGAGAGAGAGAGAGAAAACAAGAGAGAGAGAGAGAGAGAGAAAACAAGAGAGAGAGAGAGAGAGAGAAAAAACAAGAGAGAGAGAGAGAGAGAGAGAAAAAACAAGAGAGAGAGAGAGAGAGAGAGAGAGAGAGAGAGAAAGGAGGGAGGGAGAGAGGGAGGAGAGGAGGAGGAGGTGGTAGAAGGAGCTGCAGGGGGAAGGGAAAGGGAAAAAGGAGGGGAAGGAGTGTGGGGGAGGGGAAGAGGAGAGTGACTGAGATGGACTGAGGGGGCAGGGAGCTCTATGAAGCTAAAAACACCTTTGGCCCCAGGTCCTTCGTTCCCGCACAAACCTCTGGAACCTGGGGACCTCTGGAGTCCTTTGTCCCTTTCTCTTAGTGACCTGAGGGAGATGACCCTGCAGGCCCCCTGTCCAGGCTGGAAGGGGTGTGGAGGGGGATGGGAAGGCACCCTGGTCCTTGCTTTCCCACACCCTCCCCTAGACAATCCCCTAGACAACCCAACAGGCCACTATAGTTCTCAGGACCTGACCCGTGCCCACGCCGTTGGCCTCTACCTCTTTGTCTGTGGAGACTGTCTCCCTGCCCCATGTGCCCCCTTCCCATCAAGTGTTCCCACAGAGCAGGTGGAATGACACATGGAACATGCACATCGGGTCATGTTGTCCCCATGCCCAGAACCCTGAGATGGATGGCTCCCTCCACCTTGGAACCAAAGCCAAACTGGGCCACAAAGTGTTCATGTTTCCACAGTGGTGAGAGGGAGAAAGAATGAGAGAGAGAGAGAGAGAGAGAGAGAAAAGGAGAGAGGAGAGAGACAGAGAGAGAGAGAAAGCACTTTTTTTTGAGTTGGGGGTCTCACTTTGTCACCAGACTGGAATGCAGTGGTGTGCTCATGACCAGTCTTGACCTGCTGGGTTCAGGCGATCCTTCCACTTCAACCTTCCAAGTAGCTGGAACTACAAGCATGCGCCACCATGCCTGGTTAATTTTTTGATTTATTGTAGAGATGAGGCCTCGGCATGTTGCCCATGGGCTTAGGCAATCCTCTTGTCTCTGCCTCTCAAAGTGCTGAGATTACAGACTTGAGCCACCGCACCCAGTGTGAGAACACTTTTCATCACCAAGCTCCAACCACACTGTCCCCTCATTGTAGTCCTTCAATATGCTGACCCTGCCCCCTACCCCCAGCTTTTATACAAGCTGAGTCTTGGCCTGAATCTCCTGTACCCATTCATTTCATGCCGGTGTCCTCAGCAAGAGGGCATCTGCACAGACTCCCTCAGAAGCCAGGCCCCTGCCCACGCCTGAGAGTGACATCCTCAGGTGCCCTCTGGATGTTCTTCATAGCACTGTTGTCCCTAATGCATTAGCTTGTTTATTGTGTGCTTCTCCTGGCCTGGAGAGAAATTTCTGGAAGGCAGGGGCCTTGCCTGTCTTTTCTGCATCCCCAGGGCCCATATGCTTGGAGCATAGTGAGGCGTCTAGGTCTCTCTCTCTCTCTCTCTCTCTCTCTCT
>NW_007253531.1:55300-56103 GCF_000164805.1 Carlito syrichta
TTTTTTTTTTTTTTTTTTTTTTTAAAGTCGGAATCTCATTCTGTCACTCAGACTGGAGAGCAGTGGCTTGATGTGGCCACTGCAGCCTCTACCTGCTAGGCTCAGACGATCCTTTTGCCTCAGCCTTCCAAGTGGCTGGGACTACCTGCGTGTGTCACCAAGCCCAGCTAATTTTTTGATTTATTGTAGAGATGAGGTCTTGCCAGCTTGCCTGGGTTGGTCTCAAACCCGTGGGCTCAGCCAATACTCTCGCCTCCACCTCTCAAAGTGCTGGAATTACAGGTGTGAGCCACTGTGCCCTACCCTGTTTACATATGTTTAATAGAATCTTTCTTGCTCTACTGCCCAGACTGGAGTACAGTGGCTTCATCATAGCTCACGGCAGCCTTTACCTCCTGGGCTCAAGCGATCCTTCCACCTCAGCCTACAGGTACACACAATGACACCTCACTCATTTTTGGATGTGGTGACTCACACCACCTGCAATCCCAGTACTTTGGGAGGTGGAGGTAAGAGGATTGCATGAGCAATCCAGGCTGCAAGACCAGCCTGGACAACTTGACAAGACTCTGTCTCTACGATAAATAAATAAATAAATAGCCAAGTGTGGTGGCTCACACCTGTAGTTCCAGTTACTTGGAAGGCTGAGGCAGAAGGATCTCCTGAGACCAGCAGGTCGATGCTGCAGTGGCTGTGAGCATGTCACTGCACTCCAGCTTGGGCAGCGGAGCAGGAATCCGCCTCAAAAAAAAAAAAAAAAAACCGGGCTCGGTGGCTCAGCCTGTAATCCCACGCCTTGGGAG
>NW_007253531.1:56318-58566 GCF_000164805.1 Carlito syrichta
AACTCAGAAAAAAAAGAAAAGATGTCCCAGGTCACAGTGCGAAGGACACCTGGGGGGGGGCTTGTTCACTTTTTCCTCTGCTGCTCACAGACCTGTCATGGCTTCAAAGCCCTTTCCCACTTTCATGTGTCTCTGTGACTCTCTTTGTGAGAGCCTCATTGTTACTACTGCTGAGCTGGCTTCCCTCAGAGGAAAGACGGTGTCCGCCCAGCCCTAGAGATGATGATGGTGGGGAGGAGGCAGCCTTGTCCCCTGGGTTCAGCCCCTCCGCGCTCCCCTCGCCAGTCCCGGCCCTGCCAATATGGCCACCAGGAGGCGCTCCAGGTCACGGCATTCCAGCTTCGTGGCTGCCGGAGCCAGGCTGGGCAGGGCTTGGCTGTTTCCTCCTGAGGCCTCTTCCTCTCCCACTTCTCCCTCTTGCTGTTCCTCAGCCTCCATCTCTCCCCACCCGGCTTCTCCTTCTCCTGCCTTCTCCCGCAGTCCTTCTCCTTCATTTCCAGCGGCAAACCCGCGTTGGGCCTATAATAAGCCCCAGTGTCAGGCGCAGGTAAGGGACACAGGCATGTCCCATTGGGGTCTCTGCCCACCAGGGAGCTCAGCCTAACCGGAACCCCCAGACCGGCCCAGGAACGAGAGGCCACCCGGGAGGACTGCAAGGACAGATAGGCCTTTCTACAAGAAGTAGAGCAGGACATGGTCTTCCCTATGGAGGAGGCCCCACAGCCTCCCATCTGCCCCAGCCAGTGGCACTCTGACACACGTGGTGTGCAATCATACCACATGTGACTTCCTGAGATGGAAAAGGCTTAGGCAGAGTCTGGCTGCCTTAGCTCGCTGAGGGGTAAACTGAGGCTCCGGCTCAAAGTTGATAAAACATAGGGTTAAGCCTGGATTCAAATCCTGACTCTGTTGCTTAATAGCTGGACCACCTTGGGCGGGTTCCCTAACCTCTCTGAGCTCAGGCTACAGAAGTACCAACCCCTTAGGGTTATCGGAGACCATGCATGCAACGTGCTGAGCATGCCTGGAGTCAGCTGTTATCCTATGAAAGCAGCCTGCCCTAGGCCACTTGTGGGTGGAGGGGACAGACCTGGGCCCAGAATTCTCATCTCTGAACTTGCAAGCACCAACTCGAGGCCATAGGGAAGTACAGCAGATGCCACCTCTGGTTGGTCCTTATTTTGGGGAGAGCATATCAAAGGACTGTCCTCAGCTGCCTCATTTGTGTCTTCCTGCCATGGGCTTCTTTTGGGAGGGCTTCACCCTTCCTTCTAGCCTGTCCACAACTGATCTTCCTTCATACCCAGCCCTGGGGTGAGGAGGCAGTCTCACACCTTGCTGGAGAGGTATGAACTGGCAAGAACCCCAGGCAGGGCCCTCTACCAGTGTCCAGCAATACTCTTGGACCTAGCTGTTCTATTTCAGCTACAGTTAACACTGCTACTGTTAACCCTACAACTATAATTTTACAACTGTGAAATAAAATAATGGGCGACTTTTTTCACTATAGCTTTGCTTGTTATAACAAGGTTGGAAATAACCTAGAAGTTCCTTCAGTTGGTGACTGGTTAGATACTACGTTATGGCAGAGTAAAGGAATGGAATACTAGGCAGTTGCTGAAAAAAATGAAGTTCTCTTTAAGACCATCAGGAAATATTCTCCAAGCCATGTTAAATTAAAAACATCCAGCTGGGCGTAGTGGCTCACACCTGTGATCCCAGCACTCTGGGAGGCCGAGGCGAGAGGATTGCCTGAGCCCAGGGGTACGAGACCAGCCCGGGCAACTTGGTGAGAGCTCGTCTTCACAAGAAATTAAAGAAAAAATTAGCCAGGCATGGTGGCACACGCCTGTAGTTCCAGCTACTTGGAAGGCTGAGGTGGAGGGATCGCCTGAGTCCAGCAGGTAGAGGGTGGGGTGACCGTGAGCATCCCACTGCACTCCAGCCTGGGTGACAGAGTGAAAAAAAAGAGAAAGAAAATAACCTATGATTGTATGTTTTGCATTCCTAGAAGTAGGTTAACTGTGTTTTTGTTTTTATACTCGGAGTCTGACTCTGTTGCCCAGGCTGGAGTACAGTGGCACACTCACAGCCATTTGCGGCCTCAGCCTCCTGGGCTCAGACTATCCTCCTGCCTCAGCCCTCCAAATAGCTGGACTTACAGATGTGCACCATCACACCAGGCTAGTTTTTTTTGTTTTTTTGGGTTTTTTTTGAGTTAGAGTCTCACTCTGTCACTCAGACTGGA
>NW_007253531.1:58828-63544 GCF_000164805.1 Carlito syrichta
ATTTTTTTTTTTTTTTTTTTAAATGTAGAGATGAGGTCTTGCCATGTTGTCCAGGCTGGTTTGAATACTTGGGCTCAGGCAATCCTCCTGCCTTGGCCTCCAAACTGCTGGGATTACAGGTGTGAGCCCTCATGCCCAGCTTGTGTTTTTAAATTTTTATAACTTCACATCTTTGTGAAATTTGCCTTACGAAATTTGTTTGGCTTAAATGTCAAAGCCAGGACCATTTGTTCTTTGATGTGATTATATTTCCGATTTCTTGTTCATGTAAGATTTCAATAACACTCAAAAATCTTAAAAAAAAAAAAAAAGAATTTGGTTTTGAAATTTACCCTCATAGCAATTAGCAGTCTCCACCTACTGGTTTTTTCTGTTTTTTTGTTTTTGAGTTGGAGTCTCCCTCTGGAGACTGGAGTGCAGTAGCTGCTCCAGTGCAGTAGCTGCTCCCGGCCACCGCAGCCCCGACCTGCTGGGCTCCAGCGATCCTTCCACGTAGGTGGAACTACAGGCACGCGCTACTACACCCGGATAATTTTTTTTTTTTTTGGATTTATTGTAGAGATGAGGTCTCACCAAGTTGCCCAGGCGGGTCTCGAACCCACGGGCTCAGACAATCCATTCACCTCAGCCTCCCAAAGGTGCAGGCCGAGTCACTGAGCCCAGCTCCACCTACTGTTGAGAGATGACATGACCAGCTGTAAAAAAGCAATTCTACCTTAACACCCAGCCCTCTACTGGATCCCGAGCTGTGCTCTTTTTTTGGGACAGTCATGTATTACAAGTTGAGCAGTTATTTATCTCTTCCAAGTGCCCAGCATCCTGTGTTCCTGTCCTGTGTGGTAGCCGGGACATGCTGTGGTCTCTGAAATCAGACAGACTGGAGTTCTAATCCCGTCCCTGCTACTTACAAGTCGTGTGACTGTGGGGAAGGAAAGGAAGTATTCCTTTTCTTATCTGTAAAATGACCTGTAGGGTCCTTTATTTATTTATTTTTGAGTCGGAGTCTCACGCTGTTGCCCAGGCTGGAGTGCAGTGGAGTACTGCTCATGGCCACCGCAACTTCAACCTGCTGGGCTCAGGTGATCCTTTCGCCTCAGCTTTCCAAGTAGCTGGAACTACAGGCACTTGCCACCGTGCCTGGCTAATTTTTTGATGTATTGTAGACATTAGGTCTCACCAAGTTGCCTGGGCTGGGCCCAAACCCGTCGGCTCAAGCAATCCTCTCACCTCGGCCTCCTAAATTGCTAGGATTATAGGCGTAAACCACTGTGCCCAGTTCTAGAGTGAATTAAAAAATTAGGCCGGGCTCAGTGGCACAGCCTGTAATCCCAGCACTTTGGGAAGCCGAGGCAAGTGGATTGCCTGAACCCACGGGTTGGAGATCAACCTGGGCAACTTGGCCAGACCTCATCTCTACAATAAAAAATTTGCCAGGCGTGGTAGCATGCGCCTGTAGTTCCGGCTACTTGGAAGGCTGAGACAGAAGGATTGCTGGAGCCCAGCAGATCGATGCTGGGGTGGCCATGGTGTGCAGGCTCAGCCTGAGCAACAGAGTGAGACTCCAACTGAAAAAAAAAAAAGTTAGCTAGGTCCGCTGGCATGCATGTGTAGTTCCAGCTACTTGGAAGGCTGAGGTGGAAGGATCACCTGAGCCTAGCAGGTGGAGGCTATGGTGGCTGTGAGTGTGCCACTGCACTCCAGCTGGGGGACAGAGTGAGACTCTAACTTCAACTCCAAAAAAAAAAAAAAAAAAAAAAAGGAGAGAGAGACTCCTTCAAAAAAAAAAAGAAAGAAAGAAAGAAAGGAAAAACTTATTGCAGACTTGAATGTAGGCTTCCTGCTTTCTGAGGAATCCTGTCCTGAGGTTTGCAGCTCTGTGGGTGGGAATGGGCTGGGGTCAGTGAGCAAGGGAGTATAACAGCTAAGATTTCCCATGGGCTGCTCGGAGGCCAGTGGTGCCTCAGGTAGAAAACCCCAGACCCGGAAGTCTCTCAGAGAGTGCAGAAAAACGGTGGCAGTCTCCTTCCCCGTTGTTGGCAATGTGGGTTTGGCAGGGTTATGATAAGGACTGGATCTTCTGCCTGGCTTGGGACCCAAGGACAAGATCCCAGGAGTGATTAGATTGTTACCTAGGCCAGGATTTCTGTCTCAGCACAGCTGCCAGGAAGGCGGTGGCCAGGGCGGGGCAGCTTCCCCAACGCTCCCTCCTATGCAAGCACATGGCTTCATTTCCCCAGGACACAAACCCAGCTCAGGCCCAAGACCCTCCACTACTGGTGGGATGTAGACTAGTGAGTGACCCCGACAATGCCACATGGAGCAGTTGGCCATCCAGTAGCACCCTGCCCAGGTTCCTGACTCACAGAATCGTGGGCTATGAGAAAACTTTGTTGTTTTAAGCCACTATGTTTTGGAGTGATTTGTTATGCAACAATAGGTCATTGAAACACCCACATATATGATATACTCACTTGTGTTTGTATATATGTAAATGTATGTGCATTGACAAGTAGACGGCCTGCATGCTTGGGCACACTCCTTGTCGATGCTGTTGACTGTCTACCCAACATTCATTCCCATCTGTCTTCCTTTCTGACAAAATTCTATTGAAGAACCATGTCTCCAAGTAGCCTCGTGCTTTGAAAAGCTGATTCTGGCTGGGTGAGGTGGCTCATCCCTATAATCCCAGCACTTTGGAAGGTCGAGCTAAGAGGATTGCCTGAGTCCATGGGTTAGAGACCAGCTTGGGCGACTTGGCGAGATGGCATCTCTACAATTAAAAAAAAAAAAATTAGCCAGGCGTGGTGGCTCATGCCTGTAGTTCCAGTTATTTGGAAGGATTGCCTGAGCTTAGTAGGTCGAGGCTGCTGTGGCAGTGAGCATGCTACTGCACTCCAGCCTGGGTGAGAGTGAGACTCCAACTCAAAAAAAAAAAAAAAAAAAAAAGAAAGGAAAAGACTGATTCCATCTCCAACTCTGAGAGGGGGGATATTGATCAGTCTAAGTTAGTCTTGGTGGCCTTGGTTCCCCCTGGCAGAGATTGGGCTATCTTTGTCTATGTGCCAAAGTTTTACCCATTGAGACTTGGGGGTAAATTAGCTTGGGGTTTGTGTGAAATTTTTCTCTTGAAACAGTGAAGACTCACTGATGTATCATTGGGTCCTGTAGTGTATGTGAAGTGTGGAAAGGCTGCAGATATATTGAGACCATGAGGGTACAGAGTGAAGAGGTGGAAAGAACCTGGAGCTGTTAATAACAATATTGAGCTGTACAATCGGTCAACAAGAGAGCCTCTCTCTCTCTGGAATTCCATCTCTAGAATGTTAGTCATACGAAATAATAACTTTATTTATTGTTTGCAAGATTTCTTTGTTTTTCTTTCTTTATTTTTTTGTCAGAATCTTACTCTGTCACCCAGGCTGGAGTGCAGTGGCATGCTCACAGCCACCACTGACTTGACCTGCTGAGCTCAGGTGATCCTTCTGCCTTAGCTTTCCAAGTAACTGGAACTACAGGTGTGTGCCACCATGCCTGGCTAATTTTATGATTTATTGTAGAGACCAGGTCTCACCATGTTGCTCAGGCTGGTATTGAACCCCCGAGCTCAGGCAATTCACTTACCTCAGCCTTGAAGTGCTGGGATTACAGGTGTAAGCCACCACACCTGGCTTAGGGCTTTCTTTATTATTATTATTATTATTTTTTTAGTCAGAGTCTCACTCTGCAGCTCAGGCTGGAATGCAGTGGCATGCTGCTCACAGCCACTGCAGCCTTAATCTGCTGTGCTCAGGTGATACTTCCGCCTCCGTCTTCCATGAACATGACACCAGGCCTGGTTAATTTTTTTTTTTTTTTTGATTTATTATAGAGATGAGACCTCACCAAGTTGTCCAGGCTGGGCTCAAACTCATGAGTTTAGGCAGTTCACTCACCTCGGCCTCCCAAAGTGCTAGGATTACGGGTGTGAGCCACTGAGCCTGGCTGAATTTTTTTTTTTTTTTTGAGAGATGGGTCTCACTATGTTGCCCAGGCTGGTCTGGAACTCCAGGCTGAAATGATCCTCTTGCCTCAGTTTCCCAAGGTGCTGGGATTATAAATGTGAGGCACCGCGCCCAGCTCTTCCCTCTCTCCCTTTTTCCTTGTATCCAACTGATACTTCCCTTCCATAAACCAATTCTCCCATATATGCATACCCACACACCTGTGCACAAAGAGATCGAGTCATACATAGAAAGTCACCACTGAGCACATGTCCATGCTGCTTTGCACACATAAATAAGCAATAATAATACTCCATATGTATACACAGTGATACACATTTAATAAACTCAAAGAAAAGCATACATCCTCCTTTGTACACAGGTATAAGAACACATATACATCATTTCTCTCACATGCACACAATTCCTATGTATAATACCACGGGCATAAATGCGCATGACAATGTGCACTTGTACACAGAGGCACACATACGAGTTACATGCATGGCAGCATGAGTGGACTCATTCCAACCCACATCTGAACAGCCACAGTGTACACACCCACAGTTCTGAGGGCTGCTTGACTGTGAACTGACAAAAAGCTCAGGAAACTGTAGGAAAGTGTTAGGAAAGAGGGATCAGCCTGTAATCCCACGCCTTTGGGAGGCTGAGGTGTGTGGATTGCCTGAGCCCGCGGGTTCAAGACCCGCCTAGGCAGGCGAGACCTCATCTCTAC
>NW_007253531.1:64185-71873 GCF_000164805.1 Carlito syrichta
TTAAAAAAAAAAAAAAAAAGACCCGGGCTGGTCTTGAACCCATGGGCTCAGGCAATCCTCTCACCTCAGGCAGAACAGAAGACAACCCAGAAGTTGGGAGGTCAATTCCAAGGAGACTTGGAGGTGCACAGCAGTCCCGGGGTCCTGGACGCTGAACTTGACACAGCACCAAGGCAGGCTGTGATCAGCTTGTTTCCACCTTCAAAGGAGAAAGAAGACCCTCCTCCCGCCTGCCTGAGAACCTCCATCCATACTGACAAAACACCTACTTTGCCCTTTAAGGTGCTTTTATTGTTTCCTTCATAGGCAAATAATTGAATTAGACGTTGCATGAAAGTCAATTTTTCCACGTAAGCCACCAGGCATTCTAGGTGGAGAAACAGTGTGTGCAAAGATAGGGAGTTACAAAAGGCACCAGAGTCAGGGAATTCCAGTGAAAATGAGCTTGTGGCAGAGACTGAGGGCACAACAGGTGGGGGTGGGGCATGAGCAGGGCTGCTCACGCCTCTGGGCTTCCCTGCAAACTCCCATGGCCTGTGGCTTTGCACCCAGGCCTTCATCCTTCATCCGTTGGTTTCGCTTGCCAAACTCCCAAATTAAAAGAATCAGCAAGATATTTTGTGAGACAAGGTGGCAATTGTCATGTTTTCTTTCTGGCTTGTGTTGTGAGGTTATTTGAATTTTGTTCTCTAAATTGCCCTTCTAAGGTCGATCGCGGTGGCTCAAGTCTGTTATCCCAGCACTTTGAGAGGCGGAGGCGAGAGGAATACTTGAGCTCACGGGTTCGAGACCAGCCTGGGTAACTTGGTGAGATTTTTGTCTCTACAATAAGTCAAAAACTTAACCGGGTATGGTAGCGTGCACCTGTAGTTCCTGCTACTTGAAAGACTAGGCAGAAGGATCACCTGAACCCAGCAGGTTGAGGCTGCAGTTGCTGTAAGCATGCCACTGCACTCCAGCCTGGGTGACAGAGTGAGACTACAACTAAAAAAAATAAAAATAAAATTGCCCTTGTTGTGTGTGTGTGTGTGTGTGTGTATTTTCCTCTTGTAGACAAATAATTAAATTAGACATTGTATGAAAGTCCATTTTTTCCCCATGTATGCCACACACGAGTGTGATACACACACACACACACACACACACACACACACACACACACACACACACATCTTTTTTGAGTTGGAGTTGGAGTCTCACTCTGTCACCCAGACTGGAGTGTAGTGGCATGTTCACAACCACCGCAGTCTCGACCTGCTGGGCTTAGGCAATCCTTCCACCTCAGCCCTCCAGTACCTGGAACTATTAGCACACGCCCCCATGCCCAGTTAATTTTTGATTTATTGTAGAGACGAAGTCTTATCAAGTTGCCTGGGCTGGTCTTGAACCCATGGGCTCAGGCAATCTTCTCACCTCGGCCTCCCAAAATTCTAAGATTATAGGCGTTAACCACTACACCCAGCCTACAGTGGCATTCTTTTTTTTTTTTTTCTTTGAGTTGGAGTCTCACTCTGTCACCCAGACAGGAGTGCAGTGGCCACTCCCGGTCACTGCAGCCTCAGTCTGCTGGACTCCGGCGACCCTTCCACCTCAGCCTTCCAAGTAGCTGGAACTACAGGCGCGCACTACCATGCCTGGCTCATTTTGATTTTTTTTTCTTTTTTGAGTTGGAGTCTCACTCTGTCGCCCAGACTGGAGTGCAGTGGCCGCTCCCAGCCACCGCAGCCTCGACCGGCTGGGCTCCAGCGATCCTTCCTCCTCAGCCTTCCGAGTAGCCGGAATTACAGGCATGTGCTACCACGCCCGGCTGATTTTTTGATTTATTGTAGAGATAAGGTCTCGCTGCCCAGGAGGGTCTCGAACTCGCGGGTTCAGGCAATACACTCACCTCAGCCTCCCAAAGGCGCGGGATTACAGGCTGAGCCACCGAGCGCTGAGCCACCGAGCCCGGCTCTCATTTTGAGTTATTGTAGAGTTGAGGTCTTGCCAAATTGCCCGGGCAGGTCTCGAACCCACGGGCTCAGGCAATCCACTCACCTCAGCCTCCCAACGTCGCAGGATTACAGGCCGAGCCACTGAGCCTGGCTTACAGTGGCATTCTTTTTTTTTTTTTTTGAGTTGGAGTCTCATTCCGTCGCCCAGACTGGAGTGCAGTGGCCGCTCCTGGCCACTGCAGCCTCGACCTGCTGGGCTCCGGCGATCCTTCCGCCTCAGCCTTCTGAGTAGCTTGAATTACAGGCATGCGCTACCACGCCCGGCTGATTTTTTGATTTATTGTAGAGATGAGGTCTCACCTGCCCAGGCGGGTCTCGAACCCACGGGCTCAGGCAATCCACTCACCTTAGCCTCCCAAAGGAGTGGGATTACAGGCTGAGCCACCGAACCCGACTTACAGTGGCATTCTTTTCTTTTCTTTTTTTTTTTTGAGTTGGAGTCTCACTCTGTCACCCAGACTGGAGTGCAGTGGCTGCTCCCGGCCACCGCAGCCTCGACCTGCTGGGCTCCGGCAATCCTTCCGCCTCAGCCTTCCAAGCAGCTGGAACTACGGGCGCGCGCTACAACGCCCAGCTAATTTTTGATTTATTGTAGAGATGAGGTCTCGCCAAGTTGCCCAGGCGGGTCTCGAACCCGCGGGGTCAGGCAAACCACTCACCTCAGCCTCCCAAAGGCGCAAGATTACAGACTTAGCCACCGAGCCCAGTTTACAGTGGCATTCTTATGGCTACCACATCCTCAGGTGATTCTTCCACCTCAGCCTTCCAAGTAGCTGGAACCACATGTGCATAACATCATGCCCAGATAATTTCTTGATTTATTGCAGAGATAAGATCTCACCAAGTTTCCCAGGCTGGTCTCAAACCCCTGGGCTCTGGCAATTCTCTTGCCTTGGCCTCCCAAAGTGCAGGGATTACAGGCATTAGCCACCATACTGACCTAATTTTAAAAATGTTTTTGTGGCTACAGGGTCTCACTTTGTGGTCCAGGCTGGTCTTGAACTCCTGGCCTCAAGCAATTCTCCTACCTCAGCCTCCCAAAGGGCTTGGATTATAGGGCTAAACCACTGCTCCTGGTTTCTGTATCTTTTTTATAACAGAGAGGATTTACCAAGGGTATTCTTGCTAAATTAGTTTTTATTTATTATTTGACAATGTAAATTCATCTTTTAGAAATGCCATGTTTCCAAGTTTAATAAAAAGCTATTTCCAAAGTAGTACATATGGTTTGGTCCCATTTTGGATAAAATGTTTGCATGTATATTTATATGTGCATATAACAAAGTCTGGAAGGAAATACATACCAACTGTTAAACAATAGTTATATATGAGTGCTGAGATTATAGATCAACCTTTTTTTTTTTTGAGATGAAGTCTTACTCTGTGTCACCCAGGTTGGAGTGCAATTGCAAACTCATAGCTACCACAGCCTAGACCTGCTGGACTCAGGCGATCCTTCCACGTCAGTCTTCCAAGTAGCTGGAACTATAGGCACAGGCCACCATGCCCAGCTAATTTTTCTGATTTATTGTAGAGACGAGGTCTTGCCAAGTTGCCCAGGCTGGTCTTGAACCCGTGGGCTCACACAGTCCTCTCACCTTGGTCTACCAAAGTGCTGGGATTATAGGTGTGAGCCACTGTGCTTAGTGAGAACTTATTTCAGTAGAAAGGAAGGAAAGAAGGAAGGAGGGAAGGAAGGAAGGAAGGAAGGAAGGAAGGAAGGAAGGAAGGAAGGAAGGAAGGAAGGAAGGAGGGAAGGAAGGAAGGAGGGAGGGAGGGAGGGAGGGAAGAAAGAAAAAGAAGAAAGGAATACTCAGTGTAACAGCATTAAGAGGTGAGGTTTTTAAGGAATGATTGAGTTGTGAGGGCTCTGCCCTCATGAATAAATGAACACAGTTGTGGATGAATGAAGTAATGAGTTGTCATAGGAGTGGGTTAGTTATCACAAGAGAGGATTTGTTGTAAAAGCCAGTTTGCGCGAGTTCCCCTGGCTGTGCAATGCTGTGCGCCAGCACAGGACTCTGCAGAGTCCCCACCAACCAGAAGGCCCCGCCAGATATAGCCTCTAGATCCTGGACTTCTAAGCCTCCAGAACTGGAAGAAATAATTTTTTCTTTATATATTTCACAATTTGGCTGGGCACAGTGGCTCACGCCTATAGTCCCAGAACTTTGGGAGGCCGAGGTGATAGGATTGCCTGAGCCCATGGGTTTGAGACCAGCATGGGCAACTTAGCGAGACCTCATCTCTATAATAAATCAAAAAATAGCTGGGCTCGGTGGCTCAGCCTATAATCCCGCGCTTTGGGAGGCTGAGGTGAGTGGATTGCCTGAGCCCACAGGTTCGAGACCCGCCTGGGCAACTTGGCGAGACCTCATCTCTATAATAAATAAAAAAATCAGCCGGGCATGGTTGCGCATGCCTGTAATTCTGGTTACTCGGAAGGCTGAGGCGGAAGGATCGCCAGAGCCCAGCAGGTTGAGGCTGCAGTGGCCGGGAGTGGCCACTGTACTCCAGTCTGGGCGACAGAGTGAGACTCCAACTCAAAAAAAAAAAAAAATCAAAAAATAAGCTGGGCATGGTGGCGCATGCCTGTAGTTCCAGCAACTTGGAAGGCTAAGGTGAAAGGATCGCCTAAGCCAAGCAGGTTGAGGCTGCGGTGGCCATGAGCATGCCACTGCACTCCAGCCTGGGCAACAGAGCGAGACTCCAACTTAAAAATAAAATAAAATAAAAATTAAAAAATTAATTACACAATTTTAGATATTCAATTATAGCAACAGAAAATGGACTAAGTCACACATTTTAACTAAAAGTGTAAAATGAGTTATGTTATAAGAAAATTTCTGGGTGGGGCGTGGTGGCTCAGCCTGTAATCCTAGCATTTTGGGAGGCCAAGATGAGAAGATTTCCTGAGCCTGGGGGTTCGAGACCAGCCTGGGCAACTTGGTGAAACCTCATCTCTACAATAAATCACAAAAACTAGCCGGGCGTGGTGGCATGCGTCTGTAGTTCCAGGGACTTGGAAGGCTAAGGCAGAAGGATTGCCTAAGTCCAGCAGGTCAAGGCTGTGGTGGCCCTGAGCATGCCACGGCACTCCATCATGGGCAACAAGAGTGAGACTCCAACTCAAAAAAGAAAAAAAGAAAAAAGAAAATTTATGGAGAAACGGGAAAAGGAGACATAAAATCAACCCGTGTGTGATAGAATCCTCTGGGTGTCTTCAGGAGAACTGACCTTACCGAGGGAGTCTCGCAGCCCCATCTTCCAAACCATGGAGAGTCAAGCAGGTAACGAGGATCATAGAAGGGGCTCTGACCTCAAGAAACACCTGGTCCATGTGATTGTGTGAGTCACACATGTGTGAAAAGCACAGCAGGTGATAAATGAGAGGTGAGCCAGAAAGAGAATGTAACTGATGCCAGGAGATAAGGGGTGTGTGCCCAGTTCTGGCACCCAGTGACCTTGGGAACTAAGTGGCTTCACTTCTGTGAACCTCAGTCTCCTTATCTGTCAAGGAGAGTTAATGACAGTGATTGGGATGCTATGATGATCAGATGAGATAACTTATCTCTGCTTGCTGAGCTGTGGTCCAGGTCACCCTTCAATCGGGAACAGCGCCTAAAGGGCAAAAGAATCCATCCCTGTGCTGGCACTTCAGACCCAAGCAGCAGGCAAGTAGGGTAGGCCATTTGGGGACAGGGCCACCTTTGGATGGCTCTTAAGAACTTCAGCAAATCTGGACGTGGTGGCTCATGCCTGTAATCCTAGCACTTTGGGAGGCCAAGGTGGGAGGATTGCTTGAACTCAGGAGTTCAAGACAAGCCTGGGCAACATAGTGAGCCCCCGTCTCTAAAAAATAAAATAAAATAAAAATTAACCGGGCATGGTGGTGCGTGTCTGTAGTCCCAGTTACTTGGAAAGCTGAGGTGGGAGGATCATCTGAACCCAGGAGGCCAGGGCTGTGGTGAGCCATGATCGTGTCACTGCATTCCAACCTGGGCAACAGAGTGAGATCCTGATTCAAAAAAATTAATAAGTAAAAATTAAAAAACTCCCAGCAAGCAGGGGCAGCCTACACAGCTCTGACATTATAGGATATGAAGTCAGGAAGGCATTCTTGCCCCACCTCAAAGGGCTGCACAGCCCATTCACCTCTGCAGAGCAGTGCACCCCAAGGAGAGAAACAGGAGCAGCCCTTGCATGGCCTCCTCCGAATGTCCAATCCTTCTCGTAATTTAACTGCTTGCTCTGAATAATTACCTTTCTCCTGCTTATGAGCTTAGAGCAATTGTAGTTCCCCATAACTAGAGACTTAATAAGGCTAAATGACAATGAGTGTCCTGCGGAATTACACACTGCATTACCACCAAATGAGTTCATTAGAGATTCATTAGGAACCATTCCTGCCGCTGCCACAGAAATTAATCACAGCTAGCCAATGGGGAGAGGGGGTAATGAGGAACAGTGAGACCCGTAGATGTCAGGGTGGGCAGTTGTTTTCAGTCCCAAGGAGCTGGGAAGTCATAGTGGGCACTTATGTCCTGCCTGTCCAATATCCACTTCTTTTCTTCTGTCAGAGTTCTGTGTTCCTTGAAGAGTATTCCCCTGAAGACTCTGCTGTGAGTGGGTGTTCATGGGACTGTCAATCAAGACCCTCCACCCACCTCATCCACCCCCAGGAGTGGATGCCTATCTCTTCCTAAGCAAACTTGGACTTTCTCTTCTGGTTTTGTTTGTTTGTTTGTTTGTTTGTTTGTTTTTTGAGTTGGAGTCTCACTCTGTCACCTAGGTTGGAGGTCAGTGGCATGTCCCCAGCCACCACAGCCTCGACTTGCTCGGCTCAGGTGATCCTTCCACCTCAGCCTTCCAAGTAGCTGGAACTACACCCACATGCCACATCTAGCTAATTTTTTGATTTATTGTAGAGATGAGGTCTCACCAAGTTGCCCAGGCTGGTCTCAAAACTGTGGGCTCAGGCAATCCTCTCACCTCAGCCTCCCAAAGTGCTGGGATTATAGGAGTGAGCCACTGCACCCAGCCTTCGATTCATTTTCTGAGGGCCTTCATGTATTGAACATCCCACCCTCCCATTGCCCTAGGAGGTGGGTTTATTTTATTTATTAACTTTGTCTTGTTTTTTAGAGACAGGGTCTCTCTCTGCCACCCAGGTTGGAGTGCAGTGGCGATAACATAGCTCAGTATAGCTTGCAAATTCTATGATCCAGGTGATATCCTCTCCATAAATTTCCTTTTTGTTCAAAACAATTTCCATTGTTTGCAATGAAGAGCCCCGTGTGGAAGAGCTCTGCCTCTCTGCCTGGAGCTGATTGGATCAGAGGTACACACTTGACTCATGGTAGACCAATCAGATTATTTGCCTCCTGACAGGTTCTGAAATGAGGACATGGTTGGTGCACATGGGTAAGCAGAGGAAGGAGGTCTGCCAGGAATGAAGTCAACACTGGAGGGAAGGGCTGGGGAGAGGGAGGGAGGGAGGGGAGGGTTCCTGCTGTTTACTAGTTGCTGGTTCTAGTTCCTCATGAACCCAGATGGCACTTCCTACCCTGCACCTTAGGACAATTAGGTTGAACCATACAAGATTGTTGCCATTTTGTTTGTTTGCTTGGTTGGTTGGTTGGGTTTTTTTTGAGTTGGAGTCTCACTCTGTCACCCAGACTGGAGTGCAGTGGC
>NW_007253531.1:72121-74800 GCF_000164805.1 Carlito syrichta
ATCCACTCACCTCAGCCTTCCAAAGGCGTGGGATTACAGGCTGAGCCACTGAGCCCGGCGATTGTTGCCATTTTTTAGACAGGCTCTTTCGCCCAGGCTGGAGTGCAGAGACACACTCATAGCTCACTGCAGCCTCAAACTCCTGGGCTCAAGTGATCCTCCTGCCTTAGCCTCCCTTGTAGCTGGAATTATGCCCAGCTTGAAATTGTTTTTGTAAGTCAAAAAGGTCAAATATCAGCAATTACATATAGTTCAGCCTAGTAAATTTCCCTCTTTTGGCTTAAGCTAGCTCAAGTGGGTTTCTTTACTTGTAACCCAAAGGACTTTGTCTACAAGTCAGAAATCCCATCAACTCAAAATTTGGGATGGAACAAGCAGAGACACAGAGCAGAAGCAGAAAATAAAAATTGTCCCTGTCAGGAAGACTGTTCCCAGTGAGGCTGCCTTTTTTTTTTTTTTTGAATTGGCGTTTCACTCTATCGCTCAGGCTGGAGTGCAGTGGCATGCTCACGGCCACCACAGTGTTCCTGCTGGGCTCAGGCAATCCTTCTGCCTCAGCCTTCCAAGTAACTGGAACTACAGGCATGTGCCACCATGCCCAGCTAAGAGGTTGCCTTCTAGACCAGTGGCTCCAGGACTTCCCATCTTGTCTCGGGTCCCCATCTCTGAAGTCACTATCTGTTAAAGACCCATGAACATCCAGCAGAACTTCAGCCCCACCCCATCCATCTCACATGGTCATGGTCTTGAATAATGTTTTTGTTTTCTCCATGTTGTGGTGTTTTCTATTTATATGTGCACTTTTCTACAGTCTGACTATCCAACCATAGGGGAATGAATGGTTGAATAAGTTGTGATATGTCTATACCTTAGATTATGATATGATCACTAAAAGTGATGGCAAGGTTGGGTGGGGTGGCTCAACCTGTAATCTCAGAACTTTGAGAGGCCAAGGCAAGAGGACTGCCTGAGTCCAAGGGTTCAAAACCAGCCTGGGCAACTTGGTGAGAACTTTCTCTACAATAAATAAAAAAATAAGCTGGACCATGGTAGCATGTGCCCATAGCTCCAGCTATTTGGAAGGCTGAGATGGAAGGATCGCCTAAGCCCAGAAGGTTGAGGCTGTGGTGGCTGTGAGTGTGCCACTGCACCCCAGCCTGGGTGACAGAGTGAGACTCCAACTAAAAAAAAAAAAAGTGATGGTGTGAGAACTCAAACCAAGAACGGGGTGGTGGAGGAGACATAGGAGACTTGAGGAGAAGGTGAAGTTTATTTCATGCCGTTGCTATGGGGCATGAGTGCGGGATCCACCCAATGATGAAAAGAGAGACCACTGAGTTATTCCAAAGCCCTGCTGAGGGAAGACCATGAAGAGGTAATGTCAACCCTCCAATATGCCATCTCTTCTGGTGGTCGTTAGCAGTCCTGGAGTTGGGAAGTAGAAGGACAAATGCTTTTTTTTTTTTTTTCTTCTGAGTTAAAGGCTCACTGTGTTGCCCAGGCTGGAGTGCAGAGGCACAATAACAGTTCACTGCAGCCTCGACCTCCTGGACTTAGGTGATCCATCCACCTCAGCCTTCTGAGTAGCTGGGACTACAGACAATCACCACCACCATGCTTGGCTAATTTTTTTTTTTTTTTTTTTTGAGTTGGAATCTCACTCTGTCGCCCAGACTGGAGTGCAGCGACCACTCCCGGCCACCGCAGCCTCGACCTGCTGGGCTCCAGCAATCCTTCCGCCTCAGCCTTCCAAGCAGCTGGAACTACAGGCGTGCACTACCACGCCCGGATAATTTTTGATTTATTGTAAAGATGAGGTCTCGCCAAGTTGCCCAGGTGGGTCTCGAACCCGCGGGCTCAGGCCATCCACTTACCTCAGTCTCCCAAAGTGCAAGATTACAGGCTGAGCCACCCAGCCCGGCTCAAAGTGCATTCTTAGGTGGAAAAAAATAACTGCTTTAAATGTTAAACAAATATATCATGAAGCTCATTTTCTTTTTTTTTTTTTGAGTCAGTCTCACTCTGTTGCCCAGGCTGGGCTGCAGTGGCACACTCACAGCCACTGCAGCCTCAACATGCTGGGCTCAGGCAATCCTCTCGCCTTAGCCTCCCAAAGTGCTGGGATTACAGGCATGAGCCACTGTGCCTGGCTAAGCTCATTTTCTATTTCAATTATAAAATAAAATCTAAGACAAACTTATTTTACACAAAAAGAAAATGAACCTTCTAACTTGTAGCATTACCATCCCTGCCAATTATTAATCTTTTCACCTTCCCTTTAAAAAAAAATTTTTTTTGTAGAGATAAGGTCTCACTACATTGCCTGGGCTGGTCTTGGACTCGTGGGTTCAAGAAATACTCCTGCCTTGGCCTCCCAAAGCTCTGGGATTACAAGCGTGAGCCACCAAGCCTGGCCTTACCCTCCTTTTTTTACCTTGACATGACAAAACTTTTTTTCTCATTTCTGAGCTCTCAGTTAAAATTCTTAAAAAAAAAAAAAAAAAAGGAATACATTTGGGGAATACAAATAGTTTAGGGTTTTTTGAGTTGGAGTCTCTGTTGCCCAGGCTGAGTACAGTGGCACCCTCACGGGCACCGCAGCCTCAACCTGCTGGGCTCAGGTGATCCTTCTGCCTCAGCCTTCCAAGTAGCTGGAACTACAGGCACACGCCACCATGC
>NW_007253531.1:75746-77120 GCF_000164805.1 Carlito syrichta
TCACCTCAGCCTCCCAAAGGCGCGGGATTACAGGTTGAGCCACCGAGCCCGGCTATGTTTTCCTTTGATTTTTCTGTAGAGAAGATATCTTGCTATGTTGTCCACGCTGTTCTCAAACTCCTGGCCTTAAGCAACCCTCCTGTCTTGGCCTCCCAAAGTACTGGGATTGCAGGCATGAGCCACCACACCCAGTCTAGGGTATGATATTTCTTCTTCCTCATCTACATAGTGGGGATAATACCAGAACCTACATAAAAGACTGTTGGAGCCAGGCATGGTGGCATGTGCCTGTAGTCTCATCTACTTGGGAGGCTGAGACGGGAGGATTGCTTGAGCGTAGAATTTCTTTTTTTTTTTTTTAATTTTAAATTTTTAATTTTAAAGATGTGGGGTACAATTCAGGGTTAGGTATGTAAATATGCATTATGCAGGTACCCTTGTGGATGAGGTGTGCCCCCTACTTCTCCAGGCAGATTCCTACTACTGCTGAGTGTAAAATTTCAAGGTTGCAGTGAGCTATGCCTATGCCACTGCACTCCATCCTAGATGACAAAATGAAACCCTGTCTCCAGGAAAAAAAAAAAAAAAAAGACTGGGCAGATAGGATGAGAATTCATGCAAGGCATCTAGGACAGGACCTGGCACGTTGCAGGTGGACAAAAGGTCTCAGCTCCGATCATCCCCATCCACGGAGATGGAGAAGTCCATGATGGAGCAAGCTTTGCTGACGGTAGAGAACAGGACGTTGGTGTGCTGAGTTTGAGATGGCATGAGGCATGGAGGGGAGCTGTTAGGCACACAGTTGGATATGCTCAGTCCAGAGGAGAGCTTCGAGAAGGAGAACAAAAAAGAGAGTCATTGACATGAGATGATACCAAAAGCCATGGGCTGGGTGAGATCACCAAGGAATGAGTACTCAGAGCAAAGCCAAGACGGGAGACTGAGAGCCGGGCACCAGACACTGCTGGTGAAGGAGATGGTTAGCACTGCAAAGCTGGGGGTCAGGTGCTGCAGTTTGGACAGCACTTACTTCACACACTCTTACCTACTCTGTGCTGGTGCAGCAAAAAGGGCTTTATAAAAATGAGCTCGTTTATTTATTTACTATTATTTTTTGACACAAAGTTTTACCCTCTCGTCCAAGCTGGAGTGCAGTGGCATGATCATAACTCACCAAAGCTTTGAAATCCTGGGCTCAAGCGATCCTCCTGCATCAACTTCCCAAAGAGCTGTGACTACAGGTATATGCCACCACACACAGCAAAGGGTTTTTTTTGTTTGTTTGTTTGCTTTTGTTTTTGTTTTTTGAGTTGAAGTCTCACTCTGCCGCCCAGACTGGAGTGCAGTGGCTGCTCCCGGCCACCGCAGCCTCGA
>NW_007253531.1:77140-88172 GCF_000164805.1 Carlito syrichta
GGCGATCCTTCCGCTTCAGCATTCCAAGTAGCCGGAATTACAGGCATGCGCTACCACGCCTGGCTGATTTTTGCTGATTTTTCTGATTTATTGTAGAGATGAGGTCTTGCTGCCCAGGCAGGTCTCGAATCCGCGGGCTCAGGCAATCCACTCACCTCAGTCTCCCAAAGGCGCGGGATTACAGGCTGAGCCACCGAGCCCAGCGGGTTTTTTTTTTTAAGGGGTGGGGTCAGGCTATGTTGTCCAGGCTTATCTCATATTCCTGGCATCAAGCGATCCTCCTGCCTCAACCTCCCTAGTCACTAGGTTTATAGGCGTAAGCCACTGTGTCTGGCTTAACTCATTTAAGCCAAGCAACATCCTTTTTATGTAAGTACTATTAAAATTAACTCCATTTTGCAGATGAGAAAAGCGAAGACATAGAAGGATAAATAGCTTGCCCAAGGCCACATATCCAGGGAACTGCTGAGTTGGGATTCAAACACAGGCAGCTTGACCTCAGGGTCTCTACCTCTTTCATTTCTCATCATGAATAAATAAACAAAGTGATGCTGGGCATGGTGGCTCATGCCTGTAATCCCAGCACTTTGAGAGGCGAAGGCGAAAGGATTTCCTGAGCTGAGTTTGAGACTACCCTAGGCATCATGGTGAGACCTTGTCTCTACGATAGATCAAAAAAATTAGCCAGGCATAGTGGTGTGTGTCTGTGGTTCCAGCTACTTGGAAAGCAGAGGCGGAAGGATCTCAAGTCCAGCAGGTTGAGGCTGTGGTGGCCATGAACAGGCTACTGCACTCCAGCCTGGGCGAAAGAGTGAGACTCTGACTCAAAAAACAAAACAAAACAAAAAACAGAGTGCCAACTGGACTTTCCAAGGGAATGCTGAATGCCTTTGACTCTGTCTTTTTAGAGTCAGAGTCTCACTCTGTCACCTAGGCTGGGGAGCGGTGACGTGATCATCACTCACTGCAACCTCAAAATTCTGAGCTCAGTCGATCCTCCCACCGAATAGTTGGAAATACAAGTGTGTGCCACCATGCCCAGCTAAGTTTTGCTTTTTATTTTTTTTAGAGATGGAAGTCTCTCTATGTTGGTCAGGCTGATCTTGAACTCCTGGCCTTTGACTTCTGAGAGTAGACCTAAAAGAATTATCATGAAATAAATTGCCCTCAGGGTCCCATTTAGCCTTGACATTCTGGGATTAATGCCAATGAGCATTTCTAATCCTGGGTTGAGAAAGAGGAAGGCGGTTTTGTCAAGAAATTGATCACTCTGATAGTTCAATTTCCCTGTGCAAGGCCTGTAAGATCTGGGGATGAGGAGAATGGGAGGATGCCAGGGGCCTCCTCCTCCACCCATAGATGCAAGGTACCTGCATTCCCACCACTCTCTAGGCGTTATTCTCAGAACCATGGGCTGTTTGAGACAGGAGCCAGAGTCCAGGTGGGAGGTTGGGGTATCCCGGGGGTAGGGGAGGGTGGGGGGGATTAGCCTTGGGGCCTTTCTTTATCTCCATTGGGGTAAGGTTGTTCTGCTGGTTAAATTGCCCCATAAAACCTCACAGTGATATTGAGGAAGTTTGAGTTCATTTACCCCTCCTGGGAGGGTCTCAGCGAGCATCTGAAGGAATAGGTGAACCCCAGGGGACGAGGCAGGCATGGGTGGATGAGGGTGGAGGGTCAGGTGCACACATGGACCTCAGCGGGGGGCAGGAGCACAGCTGAGTCAGGTGGCCCAGTGCCAGTGTCACCCCTTTCCACACCTGCCACTCCCATCCTGCCATTGACAGTGACCTTGGGTGAGTAGCAACTAAGAAAGAAACCTGGCTGGGGGCAGTGGTTCACACCTGTACTCCCAGTACTTGGGGAGGCCAAGGAAGAGGATTGCTTGGGCCCAGGAATTCGAAACCAGCTTGGGCAATATAGTGAGACCTTGTCTTTACAAAAAAAATTTAAAAACTAACTGGGTGTGGTGGCCCCTGCCTGTAGTTCCAGCTCCCTGGAAGGCTGAGGCAGGAGGGTTGCCTGAGCTCAAGAGGTCGAGGCTGCAGTGAGTCATGATTGTAATCAAGTCAGTGTACTCCAGCCTGGATGACAGAGTGAGACCCTGACTCAAAAAAAAAAAAAGAAAGAAAGAAAGAAAAGAAAAACTGGGTGTGGTGGCTCACTTTGTGAGGCAGAAGTGAGTGCATTGGGAGGCAGAAGTGAGCACATTGCCTGAACCAAGGGGTTCGAGACCAGTCCAGGCAACTTGAGATCTTGTCTCTACAATAAATCAAAAAATTAGCCGGGTGTGGTTGTACACTTTTGTGGTTCCAGCTACTTGGAAGGATGAGATGGAAGAATTGTCTGAATCCGGCAGGTCAAGGTTGCAGTGGCCATGAGTATGCCACTGTACTCCAGCCTGGGTGACAGTGAGACTCTAACTCAAAAAAAGAAAAGAAAAGAAAAGTAAAAACCCTTTCTGGTCATGCAGGAGGAGGTCAATGAGAGAAGGCGTGAAGTGGGGTCTTTAGAAGCCACCTGTCCATTCTGGCAGCTTCTTGCCCACATCTCCTGGCCTGGAGCTTCTCAAGGTCACAGAGCACCAGAGTCACCAGGGTGCTGGTCAAAATTCAGATTCCAACCCTCTCTCCAACCTACCAGATCAGAACTTCTGAGGGTCAGGGCCCAGAGATTTCCATTTTTTCTGAGTCCTCCCCTCCTGTACCCCCAGCTTATTCCAAACTAATTTTAAAAAGCAGAATAAAATCGACAGTATCCCAGAGTCCACCAGGTATGCATACATGAGGAAGTATGAAATGCAGCCTTGACCCTGGAAAGATTATAATCTAATTGAGAGATAAAAGACACACTTTGTGAGGAGTTAAATTAGTGCTATAATATATAAAGAGCAATTCAAAAGAATAGGCAGATAGGCTGCACAAATTGCCAGTGAGAGTAGTAGTGGATATCTTTCTTTTTTTTTTTTTTTTTTCCAAATTTGAGTCTCACTCTGTTGCCCAGGCTGGAGCGCAGTGGCATGGCCACCACAGCCTCAACCTGCTGGGTTCAGGCAATCCTTCTGCTTCAGCCTTCCAAGTAACTGGAAGTACAGGCGCATGCCACCATGCCCAGCTGATTTTTTGATTTATTGTAGAGACAAGGTCTCACCAAGTTGCCCAGGCTGGTCTCAAACCCCTGGGTTCAGGCAATCATCTCACCTCGGCCTCCCAAAGTGCTGGGATTACAGGCTTTAGCCACTGCGCCTGGCCAGTAGATATCTTTTAATGATCACCTGCAAAATGCAAGATTCTGTACTAAGCACTTTATTTGTTTAATTTTTTTTTACACTGTGGCTCTCAGATCATACTTTAGGTATATACTTTCATTTAATCTCATTAAAACTCTGGAAGTTAGATATTTTTATCCCCATATAATAATGAGTCAAGTCTTCAGCTTACTTGTCAATTCCTCTCAGGTCAGCCTTCCCTGACCCTGGAGAGGTAGTCAGGGCAACGCCTTTGTTCCCAAAATATCCTTGTTACCACCTCCATCTCATTCATAACACCATGTTGTCACTGCCTGTTTACTGGCTGGGTCTCCTGCAAGACTTAAGGACAGATACTTTGTACTTTCAGAACCTAGTGAACTTCCAGTATTCAGCTAATGTTTGTTGAATGAATGAATGCTGTGCCTCTGAAGTCTCAGAGTTAACACATGAAGGGGCTAAGTGACTCCAAAGCCTCAGTCCACCCCTTGCCCCATACCTCGAAGTCCTTACAAAGAGATGGTACAGGCTATGGAGATGTTTGCAAAGAACAATCTCTATAGGTTGGTGTAATCAGAGAAGCCTCCCTGGAGGAGGAGGTGGAGGTGGAAGGACAACTGGAATTCAGAAAGACAGATGGCAGATGAGCAGTTATTCCAGGCAGGCCAAGGCATGAAGAGGGGCTCATACAAGGTATACACTTTGCCCAAGACTAAAGACTTCCAGAGACTCCAGGAGACTGTGCCCCACTCCTAAGCCTTTCTAGCTTACCCAGTGGCTGTCACTTATGTCTAATTACATCTCCATTACTGCTGTAAAATAATATCCCCCCTCGGTTTTTGGAAAGATGGCAAATGCCCCATTGTTTTCCCACGCCCACCACAGGGCCACGTAACGTCTTCTATTAGTGGGTTTGTCTATCTGGAAAGTCCCTTTTAATAATGGAAGGGTTATTTTTCAGTTTCCATGAAGAAGTAAGACTCATTTATGTCCATGATATGTTGCTAAGCAAAAAAAAAAAGCGAGACAAAACAGTATCTCTGGATTTCATTTTTGTTAAAAAGCATAGGGGAGAGAACGCCACAAATATGTTTGTGTGCATCTGGAAGGTTCCATGCTGGATTTCACAGCAGCTCTGGAAGATGAGGCATAGTGGGATGTGAGATTTTTACCTACACATAGTCTTATGCTTTTGTTTTTTTAAACAATGAACATGTATTAATTTTACAATTGAAAAATAAGATCAATCAGTAAAGTTATAGATAGCTTTTAATTTATTTGTGCTGCCGGGCTCGGTGGCTCAGCCTGTAATCCCGCGCCTTTGGGAGGTTGAGGTGAGTGGATTGCCTGAGCCTGCGGGTTCAAGACCCGCCCGGGCAACTTGGTGAGACCTTATCTCTACAATAAATCAAAAATGAGCCGGGAGTGGTAGCGCGCGCCTGTAGTTCCAGCTACGTGGAAGGCTGAGGCCGAAGGATCGCCGGAGCACAGCAAGTCGAGGCTGCGGCCACTGCACTCCAGTCTGGGTGACAGAGTGAGACTCCAACTCAAAAAAAAAAAATTTTATTTGTGCTTTCTTCTTTCCAAATTTTATTTTCTTTCTTTTCTTTTTCCTTTAATTTTTTTGGAGACAGGGTCTCACTCTGTCACCCAGGCTGGGGTACAGTGGCATGATCATAGCTCTCTGCAACCTCAGGCATGTGCCACCATGCCTGGCTAGGTTTTCAATTTTTTTGTAGAGAAGAGGTCTCATTATGTTGCCCAGGCTAATCTCGAACTCCTGGGCTCAAGCAATTCTCTCACCTTGGCCTCCCAAAGTGTTGGAATTACAGGTGTGAGTTCCCGGCCCCAATTTTTTTTCTCCCGAGACGTGTCTTGTTCTGTGGCCCAGGCAGATCTCAAACTCCTGACCTCAAATGATTCTCCCCACCTCAACCTCCTGAGACCTGAAATATTGTGTCTTTTACAAATTGAAGGTTTCTGTCAACTGTGAGTTCAACAAGCCTATCAACTGCATTTTTTCCAACAGTATGTGCTCACTTCCTGTCTCCTGTGCCACATTTTAGTAATTCTTGCAATATTTCAAACCTTTTCATTACTATTATTATTTATTTTTATTTATTCATTTTATTTTTTTGAGTTGGAGTCTCACTCCGTCGCCCAGGCTAGAGTGCAGTGGCATACTCACAGACACCCTAGCACCCACTTGCTGGGCTCCAGCAATTCCTCTGCCTCAGCCTTCCAAGTAGGTGGAACTACAGGTGCACACTACCATGCCTGGCTAATTTTTTATTTATTGTAGAGATGAGGTCTCACCAAGTTGCCCGGGCTGGTCTCGAACCCACGGACTCAGGCAATTTCCTTGGCCTCCCAAAGTGCTGGGATTACAGGCTGAGCCACTGAGCCCGGCCTTTTCATTATTATTATATCTGTCATGGTGATATGTGATCAGTGATCTTTGACGTTTACTAGTATAATTGCGCTGGAGGCCCCCAAATCACGACCACATAAGACAGTGAACATAATAGATGAATGCTGTGTGTTCTGACTGTTCCACAACCAGCTGTTCCCTGTCTCTCTTCCCTCATTAGGACTCCCTATTCCCTGAGACACAATATTGAAATCAGGTCAGTTAATAACCTACCTACGATGGCCTCTAAGTGTTTAAGTTAAAGGAAGCATTGCACATCTCTCACTTTATTTATTTTTATTTTTATTTTTGAATCAGAGTCTCACTTTGTCACCCAGGCTGGAGTGCAGTGGCATGCTCGCAGCCACTGCAGCCTCGACCTGTTGGGCTCTGGCGATCCTTTTGTCTCAGCCTTCCACGTAACTGGAACTATAGGCACGCACTATCACGCCCGGCTAATTTTTTTGAGTTATTGTGGAAATGAGGTCTCACCAAGTTGCCCAGGCGGGTCTCGAACCCGCGGGCTCAGGCAATTCACTCACCTTAGCCTCCTAAAGCACGGGATTACAGGCTGAGCCACTGAACCCAGCTGCCAATAAAAATATTAAGGATTAGATTTTAAAAATGTCAAATATGTAACTTTGAACATAAACTCACTTTCTTAAAGTTTGGCTTAAACTAGTTTAATGAGGAATTGTATTATTGATAGAGAGCCTCCAGTCTGGCCCAGACACAAGCACATGCCTATAGGGAGCTCTCGTGTAAGCAGCAGGCACTGAGGTCCAGAGGTGGTGCATGCTACCACGCCCAGCTAATTTTTTGATTTATTATAGGTCTCATCATGTTACCCAGGTTGGTCTTGAACCCGCAGACTCAGGCAGTCCTTTCACCTGGGCCTCCCAAAGTGCTGGGATTCTAGCCCAGTCCTCTACAGCTATTTCTAACAAGTAAACAAGACAGCTTTATAGACTCGTGGGACTGTATTTACAAACTAATGGTGGGTGAAGAAAAATAAAACTAAAACGCAATATTGCATTTACGGAGGGTATGACTTTTATATATCTGTTATGGTTAGATTATTATTATTATTATTTTGAGTTGGAGTCTCACTGTTGCCCAGGCTGGAGTGCAATGGCACACTCATGGCCACTGCAGCCTCAACCTGCTGGGCTCAGGTGATCCTTCCGCCTCAGCCTTCTGAGTAGCTGGAACTACAGGCACACGCCACCATGCCTGGATAATTTTTTGATTTATTGTAGAGACAAGGTCTCACCAAGTTGCCCAGACTGGTCTCAAACCCGTGGGCTCAGGCAATCCTCTCACTTCATCCTCCCCAAGTGCTAGGATTATAGGTGTGAGCCACTGCATCCGGCTATGGTTAGATCTGATGAGAGAGAAAGAGCAAAGATGAGAGAGAAGGAGAGAAATAGCAAAACAGGGAGGGAGTGAGCAGAAAAAATAAAATCCGTTACTGTGTTAAGTTTATGAAATTGTAGGGATTTTTTGAAATCTCTTTAAAAGATGTTGAAAACCCGGCCAGACACAGTGGCTCACGCTTGTAATCCCAGCATTTTGGGAGGCTGAGGTATGAGGATTGCTTGAGCCCAGGAGCTCGAGACCAGCCTGGATAACATAGTGAGATCTCATCTCTACAAAAAAATTAAAAAATTATCCAGCTGTGGTGGTGCGCACCTGTCCCAGTTACTCAGGAGGCTGAAGCAGAAGGGTCGCCTGAGCCCAGGAGGTCGAGGCTGCGTTGCACTATGATTGTGCCGTTGCAATCCAGACTGAGTGACAGAGTGAGACCTTGACTGAATGAATGACAAACTGAGTAAATAAATAAATAAATAAAAGCATAGGAGGAGAAATACTAAACTATGTTTGTTTGTTTGTTTGTTTTGAGTCAGAGTCTCACTCTGTTACCCAAGCTGGAGTGCAGTGGCATGCTAATGGTCACTACAGCCTTGACCTGCTGGGCTTCGGCAATCCTTCTGCCTCAGCCTTCCAAGTAGCTGGGACTACAGGTGAGCGCTACCACACCTGGCTAATTTTTATTTTCATTATAGAGATGAAGTCTCGCTAAGTTGCCTGGGCTGGTCTCAAACCCATGGACTCGGCAATCCACTCACCTCAGCCTCTCAAAGTGCTGCGATTATAGGCTGAGCCAGCAAGCTCGGCCGAAATTTTTTATTTTTTTTTGAGTTGGAGTCTCACTCTGTCACCCAGGCTGGAGTGCAGTGGCACGCTCACAGCCACCGCAGCCTCAGCCTGCTGGGCTCAGGTGATCCTTCTGCCTCAGCCTTCCAAGTAGCTGGAATTACAGGCACGTGCCACCTCGTGTGGCTAATTTTTAAATTTTTATTGTAGAGACCAGGTCTTGCCAAGTTGCCCAGGCTGGTCTTGAACCTTGGGCTCAAGTAATCTCTCATCTCTGCCTCCCAAAGTGCTGAGATTTCAGGCGTGAGCCACCGCGCTCAGCCTGTTCTCCTTCAAGTGCTCTTTGCTGTAGCCAGACTCATCGTTTCCTTTCATCATGGCTCTTCCCCCTTTCGCCACACTGTTCCCTCATCCTAGAATATCATCACTTTTTGTTCTCAGCCTCTTCAAACCTTCCTGCTTCCCTACACACCCTAGGCCTCCTGGTCCTCCAAGACCTGCATCCATACCACCTTCCCCCACAAAGGCACACCAGCGCCTGCCAGACGCCATCACTCCTGCCCGGTGCCCCAGGCCACCCGTCTGCTTTTCTCTGGGCCTCAGTGCCTGCTCCTTACACGAGAGCTCCCTATAGGTATGTGCTTGTGTCTGGGCCAGACTGGAGGCTCTCTGAGAAAGGTGCTGTTGCGCTGGCCTGTGTCTCCTCGGTGCTGGCCCTGCATGCAGTAGGGGTTCAATGCACTCTGGTTGCAGAGTAAGGGGTGCATGAGAGAATGAGAGATGTATAGAAGGCAGGGCGTGGGTGGATGGAAGGAGGGGAGGGCTGGAGGTAGATGACCCTGACCCCTCAAGCCCACAGCCGGCCTAGTCCTGGCCTTGCTGGCGACGACCCTGGGATCCCAGCCAGCCCCTCCCTGAGGGTGAACAACCTGGAGGCTGCCCTTGTGAGTCCTGCCCAGGTCGTAAAACGGCACGTGTTTCTCTTCAAAGGGCAGGAAGGAGAAGTGGGGAGATTTAGGGGCTGAGCCTCTCCAGCTGGGAGCCTTTAAAAGCTGGGATGCCAGACCCCTCAGCACTGACCGTCCTCCTCACCCTCCACTCTCGGGCCTCCACCCTCCCTACAACATGGCGTTCAGCGGCAAGTTCGAGATGGAGAGTGAGAAGAACTACGATGAGTTCATGAAGCACCTCGGTGAGTGAGCCCCTGAGTCTGCCTTCTCTGGGGCTGGCCTGTCACAGCCAGCTCTGGGCCAGGAACCCAAACTCCTAAGGTAGAGTGGGACAGGACTTCATTCATTCATTCACACATGCAAGGAGCAACTACTCTGTCCTAGGATCTGAGGACAACACAAACTATATGACACTCTTTGACTTGAAAACATAGAATATTAGTATCTCCACTTCGCTGATGGAACATTTGAGGCCCAGAGGAGCTGAGTAACTAGGCCAGGGTCACACAGCTAGTAATTGGTGGAGACTTGACGGGTAGAGATTTAATGTTTGTTCATTCAAACATTTATTGAACATCTGCTGTATGCAAGGGCTATTGCAGTGTCACCGGTGGGGCTTCAGTGTGACCTGCCTAAGTCAATGGCAGAGGCCATTAGCACTCTGGCCCTGCGATGACTGGTGTCACCACATCCTGCTAGGAGAGGTGACCAAAGGGTTAGGATAGAGACCAGGTTTGATAAGCCACTCCTTCACTTATTCATTCAACAAACACAGGCCCCTTACTGTGCTAGACGCTGTGGACAGAGAATGCGCAATTTCCTTCTTCTTACTGTTTGACTTAGAACACTAGTCTGTTATTGTAAGGAACCAACGGGATAGTGGATCTGACCAAGACAGTGCCATTATCATGATTCAAAGAACAGCCCCAGGGACCTGTGCCCTGCCTTTTGTGGTTACATCTTGCGGGCTGGCTGGGCCACGGCAGCCCTAAGAACAAAGCCCTGGTGCTCTGGAGCCTAGGGGAGGCCGGAGCCCTTGAGAATCAACTATCCAATGACCAACAGTGCCCTTGGAGGAACAGCGACTCAACTTCCCCTCCAACAGCCTCTTGTTGTGGAATGGGATGTGACTCACCTCGCTTCTAGACGCGATTCTGCCATTGCCCTCCCCGGAGATGCTGGGAAGCCCCTGTCGCACTTTGGTCTTTGCTTCCTTTCTTTTCTTTTTTTTCTTTTGAGTTGGAGTCTCACTCTGTTGCCTAGGCTGGGGTGCAGTGGCACACTCATGGCCACTGCAGTCTCAACCTGCTGGACTCAGGCAATCCTTCTGCCTCAGCCTTCCAAGTAGCTGGAATTATAGACGTGCGCCACCATGCCCGGCTAATTTTTTGATTTATTGTAGAGATGAGGTCTTGCCAAGTTGCCCAGGCTGGTCTTGAACCCCTGGACTTAGGCAATCCTCTTACCTCAGCCTCCCAAAGTGCTGGGATTATAGGCTTGAGTCACCGTGTCCAGCCTGTTTTCTCAGAAGCATCAGAAGACAGGATCTTTTTATATTCCTCTTTGTTTGAGTTGGAGTCTCATTCTGTCGCCCAGCCTGGAGCCTTGACCTGCTGGGCTCATGCTATCCTTCTGCCTCAACCTTCTGAGTAGCTGAGACTACAGGCATGTGCTACCACACCCAGCTAATTTTTTGATATATTGTAGAGATGAGGTCTCCCCATGTTGCTTGGTTCAAACTCCTGGTCTCAGGTAATCCTTTCACCTCTGCCTCCCAGAATACTGGGATTACAGGCATGAGCCACTGCACCCAGCTTGAAGATATGATCTTGACAGTTCCATTCATTCCAGAACTTTGTGAGCTTGGCAGGTTTTTGTATGGTTTCATTACTATCAGAGGATTCGCTAATTTTCTTTTATGATTTAAAAAAATTAGTTTTTATTTTATTTTATTTTATTTTATTTATTTTTTGAGTTGGAGTCTCACTCTGTCGCCCAGGCTGGAGTGCAGTGGCTGCTCCCGGCCACCGCAGCCTCGACCTGCTGGGCTCCGGCGATCCTTCCGCCTCAGCCTTCCAAGTAGCTGGAACTACAGGCGCACGCTACCACACTTGGCTAGTTTTTATTTATTATAGAGATGAGGTCTCGCCAAGTTGCCCAGGCGGGTCCCTTGAACCTGTGGGCTCAGGCAATCCACTCACCTCGGCCTCCCAAAGTGCTGGGATTACAGGCTGAGCCACCGAGCCCGGCCTAAAAAAATTAGTTTTT
>NW_007253531.1:88222-89588 GCF_000164805.1 Carlito syrichta
GCAGCCACTGCACTCCAGCCTGGGCGACAGAGTGAGCCTCTAACTCAAAAAAAAAAATAGTTTTTTGAGTCAGGGTCTCTCTCTGTCGCCCAGGCTGGAGTGCAGTGGCACCATCACAGCCTACTGTACCCTCCATCTCCTGAGCTCAGGTCATCCTTCTGCCTCAGCCTCCTGAGTAGCTGGCACCAAAGCAAAGACCCGTTTCACCACATCTGGCTAATTTTTAAAATTTTGTGTAGAGATGAGATCTCACTAGTTGCTCAGGCTGGTGTCGAACTTCTGAGCTCAAACCATCCTGTCTGGGCTTCCCACAGTGTTGGAATGACAGGTATGAGCTGCCACACCCGGCCAGATTGGCTATTATTGTGCCAGCAGCATCACAAGACATGATCACATTGAATTTAATTTTTGCAGCAGCCCTGTGAGATGGGCCTTATTATTCCCACTTTGCAGATGAAAACACTGAGGCTCAGACTGACAATGAGTTGCCCCCGGCGGCATGGCTCGTGGCAGAGCTGGATTTTATTCATGCACTATCTGTCTCAGGCACTGGACTCTTACCCGGCAGGCCAGCCCGCTCTGGAAGAGGAAAGCACTTTCCCCAAATCTCAGGGTGAAAGGCCCCTCTTATATATCTGTTCTGCTTGTCCCTGGCCCAGGGCTCTCCAGCGACGTGATAGAAAAGGCCCGCAACTTCAAGATCATCACGGAGGTGCAGCAAAACGGGCAGGACTTCATCTGGTCCCAGCACTACGCCGGGGGCCACACCATGACCAACAAGTTCACCATTGGCAAGGAGAGTGACATACAGACCTTGGGGGGCAAGAAGTTCAAGGTGAGAGGCCGAGATTGATACCCCCCCTTGCCCCGCCCCCACCGCACCACTAGCCAAGGGCTGTCTCCATCTAACATAGCCTCCCTGCCCCAGCCCAGGCATCCTTCTCTAGTTTTTAGCCTCCAGCACTAAGAGCTGGAGTTGAAGGCCTGCTGTCCAGCATCTGACATCAGTACCTGCACTTGTCTGCCCCTTTGTAATGACGAGGAGCAGACCACCACCCGATCACTTTAATGATCTTCCCCCATCAAGGGGAATGGTTAAAAGGACTCAACCACAAGCACCCAGCAGCCATTGCCTTGCTAGACTCTGGTGTGGCCATGTGCTCTTAGAGCTGTGGCTGTCGCCATGCTTCCTGGCTTGGCACCCTCCACCACCTTGGGGAGGTAAATCTTCTCTCTCCTTTCTCTTTCTCTAATTTACTTTTAAATAACTTTTCTTTCTTTTTTTTTCTTTTTTTTTTTTGAGTTGGAGTCTCACTCTGTCGCACAGACTGGAGTACAGTGGCTGCTCCCGGCCCCCGCCGCCCCG
>NW_007253531.1:89984-94220 GCF_000164805.1 Carlito syrichta
GTGCTGCTGCCCAGGCGGGTCTTGAACGTGCGGGTTCAGGCAATCCACTCACCTCAGCCTCCCAAAGGCGCGGGATTACAGGCTGAGCCACCGAGCCCGGCCTAACTTTTCTTTCTTAAAAAAAAAAAAAAAAAAGAACTAGAGTTACTCAGCAAGTTAATGCTCTTGATTTTTTTTTTTTTTTTTTTGAGTCAGAGTTGCCAAACTTGGAGTGCAGTGGAATGCTCACAGCCACCCCAGGGTTGATTTGCTTGGCTCTGGCAATCCGTCTGCCTCAGTTTTCCAAGTAGCTGAAACCACAGGTGTGCTACCATGCCTAGCTAGTTTTTGTGATATATTGTAGAAAAGAGGTCTCACCAAGTTGCCTGGGCTGGTCTTGAACCCCCAGGCTCACGTAATCCTCCTGCCTCTGCCACCCAAAGTGCTGGGATTACATGCTGAGCCACCGTGCCTGGTACCTTGTTTTGTTTTGTTTTAGTTAGGGTCTCACTCTGTCACCGAGGCTGGAGGCAGTGGCATGAACACTTAACCTTCTGGGCTCAGGTGATCCTCCTGCCTCAGCCTCCCGAGTAGCTGGGACTACAGATGTGTGCCACCATGCACGGCTAATTTTTTTGTTTTTAGTAGAGACAAGGTCTTGCTATGTTGTCCAGGCTAGTCTCGAACTCCTGGGCTCAAACAATCCCCTTACCTTGGCCTCCCAAAGTGGGATTGCAGGTGTGAGCCACCACACCTGGCCAATGCTCCTGGTTTTTAATGGTCAATAATGGATACTATAAAGATAATAGAAATAGCTAATATTTGCCGAGCACTTAATATAGCCTAGACACTTGCTGAGTAGTTTATTCATCATAATACAGTTCATCCTATGAAACTGGTGCAATTACTGTCTTCATTTTACAGATAGGGAAACTGAGCCATGGGATTAAATAGTTTGCCCTGTTGGCTGGACTTGGTGGCTCAACCTGTAATCCCAGCACTTTGGGAGGCTGAGGCGAGTGGATCGCCTGAGCCCACTGGTTTGAGACCAATCCAGGCAACTTGGCGAGACCTCGTCTCTCCAAGAAATAAAAAATTAGCTGGGCATGGTAGCTCACGCCTGTAGTTCCGGCTTCTTGGAAGCCTAAGGCAGAAGGATCACAGAGCCCAGCAGGTCAATGCTTGGGTGGCCATGAGCGCGTCACTGCACTCCAGCCTAGGCAACATAATGAGACTCCACCTCAAAAAAAAAAATTTGCCCTGTCACACTGCAGGGACGGGCCTTCACACTCAGGCAATCTGGCTCCAGAGAACATAACCGTGTTTTTATGCTACTTCCCAGTGTAGCATAGAGACAAAGAGCCTGGGCCCTGGAGTCAGCCACAGCTGGACAGGAAACCATGCTCTCCCTCCAGAATTTGTGGGACCTTGGGCAAGTCATTTCACTTCCCTGAGCCTCATATCTCTAGTATGCAAAATGGGACTAGGGGCCGGGTGCAGTGACTCACACTTGTAATCCCAGTGCTCTGGGAGGCTGAAGCAGGAGGATCACTTGAGACCAGGAGTTCAAGACCAGCCTGAGCAACACAGCAAGATCCTGTCTCTACAAACAATAAAAAGAAAAATTTGCGCCAGCTGGGCTCAGTGGCTCAGTCTGGAATCCCGTGCCTTTGGGAGGCTGAGGTTAGTGAATTGCCTGAGCCCGCGGGTTCGAGACCCGCCTGGGCAACTTGGCGAGACCTCATCTCTACAATAAATCAAAATCAGCCAGGCATGGTAGCGTGTGCCTGTAGTTCCAGCTACTTGGAAGGCTGAGGCGGAAGGATCGCCGAAGCCCAGCAGGTTGAGTGCTCCCAGCCACTGCACTCCAGTCTGGGCGACAGAGTGAGACTCCAACCCCCCCCCCAAAAAAGAAAAATTTGCCAAGCATAGTTATGTGCACCTGTAGTCCCAAGTATTCAGAAGGCTAAAATCGGAGGATCATCTGGGCCCAGGAGCTTAAGCTACCGTGAGCTATGATTGCACCACTGCACTCCTGCCTGGGAGACAGAGCAGGACCTCATCTCTACAAAAAAACAAAAACAAAATGAAACTAAGTACAGTCCCTGACTCAAAGAGCTGTGCTGAAGATTAAACAAGATTATGCATGGAAGTACCTTGCATAGTGCATTCCACATAGTGACTGCTAGAAGTAAAAAAAAAAAAAAAAAAAAAGGATAATTTGCTTTTGTTTTAGAGGTGAGGAAACTGAGGATCGGGAGGCCAAATAGTATGCCCAAGGTCCTGCAGCCAGAATGTGGCTGGGGATAGGGACTGAACCATGGCTACCTGCCTCTAATGTCTCACTCTCAGCACACTGTCTCAGCAGCATACCAGCCTCCATCTAGGATACAGAACAGCCAGGTCACTGATGAATCCAGCCTAGTGATTCTTTGTTTTGTAGAGACGGGGTCTATGTTGCCCCGACTGGCCTCCAACTCTCCACTTCTGCCTCTCAAAGTGCTGGGATTACAGGTGTGAGCCACTGTGCCCTGCCAGAAATACATGATTGTATCTCTACAGGCAAATTCCTACAGGGGGCTTCTGGGCTGCAGGGAGGCCCTTTCTCCCTAAGGGGTGGCCTATGCCTGGGAGCCTCTGGTGACCCAGGCTTAGTGTTGTGCTTCTCTTCCAGGCCACCGTGCAGATGGAGGGTGGGAAGATGGTGGTGAACTTCCCCAACTATAGCCAGACCTCGGAGATCGTGGGTGACAAGCTGGTGGAGGTGAGTGTCCTTTTGGTTCCTGGGACAGTCACTGAGCATTTTCCTGCCCTCAGCCATAGACCTCGGAGGTGGGCCTCTGGGCAGCTTCCTGTGTGCCAGGCTCTGTGCTGAGCTGGGTGCACGTGACCTTACTTGGTCTTCACAGTAACCCAGTGAGGTGGAGTTTTTTCTTTTCTTTGAGTTGGAGTCTCACTCAATCACCCAGGCTGGAGTGCAGTGGTCAGCATCTTTACCACATTCAGTCTGCATGCTGACTCCTGGATCAAACTGGGAAACTGAGGCCCAGAGAAGTGGTGCACCTGACTCCCATCTACTCAAGGCTGGAATTGGAGGCTGGCGTTCCTTCAACTGTGTCCCTGGCCACCTTGGGCCCAGTCTGGGGTGGGACACTGACTCCTTCTGTTCTGACTGCTTCTTTCAGGTCTCCACCACAGGAGGCGTGACCTATGAGCGCGTGAGCAAGAGACTGACTTGAGCATCCTTGCCGGGCCCAAGGGGCTGCAAACCCGCCAATAAAACTGATTTAAGGAAAGACACTGCTCACTCCTCTTTGTCTTGTTTCTGGTGTCTTGGGCAGCCTCTGGCTAGGCAGGGGTGGGAAAGCCCCAAAGACTGTCATGCAAGCCAAACACTGACCCTGAGATCCCTGTGCAGTCATTTCATTGCAGAGGGAGACATGAAGGTGGGCAGCAGTGTTCCTGAACGCTGGGAGAGGCCAAGGGTGGTGCAGAGGAAGTGCAGTGGGCATACTTCTGTGGCCCCGGTTCCCACCCTGTACCCACTACTCTGTGTTGCTTGAAGGCTCCTTTTTTTTTTTTTTTTTTTGAGTTGGGGTCTCACTCTGTTGCCCAGGCTGGAGTGCAGTGGCTCAGGTGATCTTTCCACTTCATCCTCCCAAGGAGCTGGGACTACAGGCATGCACCACCATGCCTGGTTAATTTTTTGATTTTTTTTGTAGAGAAAAGGCCTTGTTATGTTGCCCAGGCTAGTCTTGAACTCTTGGGCTCAAGCACTTCTGCTGTTTTGTCATCTCAGAGTGCTGGGATTATAGACATGAGCCACTGCCCGCCTAGCCACTGAAGTATCCTTTAAAAGAACAAAGATGGTTAGGCGCGGTGGCTCACACCTATTATCCCAGCACTTTAGGAGGCTAAGGTGGGAGGATCACTCAAAGCCAGGAGTTTGAGGCCAGCCTGGGCAACATAGTGAGACCCTGTCTTTACAAAAAAGAAAAGAAAAGAAAAAATTAGCTGGGCACGGTGGAGGGCGCCTGTAGTTTTACCTACTTGGGAGGCTGAGGTGGGAGTATTGCTTTAGCCCAGGAGGTCGAGGCTGCAATGAGCTGTGATCACACTACTGTACTCCAGTTTCAGTGACAGAGCAAGATCCATTCTCAAAAAACGAACAAAGAAAGAAAGAAAGAAACAAAGTTCGGGCTCGGTGGCTCAGCCTGTAATCCCATGCCTTTGGGAGGCTGAGGTGAGTGGATTTGT
>NW_007253531.1:94291-96718 GCF_000164805.1 Carlito syrichta
TTCCAACTAAAAAAAAAAAAAGAAATAAAGTTACCTGGGAGTGGGTAACACTGATTCTCAGATGGGCCATGGGACAGGCATATAAGGGCTTGGGGCTGGGGGCTGGGTCCAGCCTCCAGGAGGGACCCCAGCTGCCAGGCTCCAAGGTCGGGGACCTATGCATCAAGGCCCTCCAGGGAAGTTATTTTAGCCTCACCTTGTCTCTGCTGTTATTTGCTGTGGAGTTGTCCCTTTGAGCCTCAGTTTACCCATTGGTACAGAGAGGGGCCAGGAGGACCAATGAGGGACTAAAGGGAAATGGTAGTCTATGAGATGGCAAAGGGACTATGGGGGTAACAGGAGGGACAAGGAGGGACTGGGATGTCCCAGTTTGCTTGCATGGGGTGCCTGGGAGGAAGTGTGAGAGTCTCTGGTGGGCTGGGAGGGGGATTCAAAGGGCCACTCTGACCCCTTGGGAGGTGCCTGCAGCCCAGGTGGAGGAGCATTCTGAGGCAGCATTCAGACTGGCACCTGTCCTGCGGCTGATAGGAAAATGGGTCTGCCCGGTCCCGGGAGTGGAGAAGGGTGGCCACTTACCCTTGGCTGGACAATCCCTGACACACAGCCCTGATTGATCTATTTATTTATTTGAGACAGGGTCTTGTTCTTTCACCCAGGCTGGAGTGCAGTGGGGCAATCCTAGTTCACTGCAGCCTTGAACTCCTAGGCTCAAGTGATCCTCCCACCTCAGCCTCCCAAGTAGCTGGGTCTACAGGTGCCCACACCGCTATGCATGGCTAATTATTTTTCTTTTTTTTAATTGTAGAGATGAGGTCTTGCCATGTTGCCTAGGCTGGTCTTGAACTCCTGGGCTCGGGCAATCTGCCTGTCTCGGCCTCCTAAAGTGCTGGGATGACAGGTGTGAGCTACCATGCCTGGTATTGAGCCTGTACGGACCTTTTAAAAACCTCCTCTCTCCCTGGGAGTGTGGCCAAATCTGGGTACCACCTTGAATTTTTCACCCAATATTTTTCTGTATGAACAATTCATCTATTTTTACTGCAATGGCAACTTTTTTTTTTGAGTGGGAGTCTCATTCTGTCGCCCAGGATAGAGTGCAGTGGCACGCTCACGGCCACCCCAGCGTCGACCTGCTGGGCTCCGGCGATCCTTCCACCTCAACCTTCCAAGTAGCTGGAACTACAAGCACGTGCTGCCATGCCTGGCTAATTTTTGATTATTGTAGAGACGAGGTCTTGCCAAGTTGCCCGGGCTGGTCTCGAACCCGCAGACTCAAGCAATCCACTCACCTCAGCCTCCCAAAGTGCTGGGATTACATGCTGAGTCACTGAGACCAGCCCTGTGATGGCAACTTTACATCATTTCCGTTCATGGACATCCACTCTAATGAGCCACAATTAATGTAAAACTATTTTAAAAAATCAAGCTGAACCATGTTGGCTTCTAGCTGATTCTGTTGTCTGCCCAAGGCCCTGAGCCTGAGGCCTCCCTCTGTGAAAGAGAAGAGAGGTAAAGCCAGGCAGCAGCATCCAGTGGGACACTTCCACCTGAACTAATCAAAATGACTGAAAAGAGAATGAACTCCATACAAGGATGGAATTATCTGAGGCAGGCAGTATCTGAATTATCTTGAATGTTCCTGAGGCTTAAGAAATAAGGTCTGAGCCGGGCTCGGTGGCTCAGCCTGTAATCCCACGCCTTGGGAGGCTGAGGTGAGTGGATAGCCTGAGCCTGCGGATTCGAGACCCATCTGGGCAACTTGACGAGACCTCATCTCTACAATAAATCAAAAATTAGCCGGGCGTGGTAGCGCGCGCCTGTAGTTCCAGCTACTTGGAAGGCTGAGGCGGAAGGATCGTCAGAGCTCAGCGGGTCGAGGTTGTGGTGGCCGGGAGCGGCCACTGCACTCCAGTCTGGGTGACAGAGTGAGGCCCCAACTCAAAAAAAAATAAAAAATAAAAAGAAAGAAGGTTTGCCCAGTGCCTTGCGTAGGGTCTGGCACACAGCAGGCACTTAATAAGTGCTACCTGACCTAAGGGCCTTCGAGTCCTGTGCCTTTCACTCTTGGGACAGCCTCACCTGGATGGATGTCCCAGCCAGCTCCCCCGCAGCCTCTGACCTTGCCTACTCCCGTGTTCCCCTCTGAAGCCCTGTGTGTCTTTCCAAGAGCAGCACACTCCCTACCCACCCAACCTGCCAGGACCCTGTGAGCTCCAGCGTTTTGCCAAGACTTATTGCTAATTAAGTGAACTAGGTAAGCATTAAATTAAACTAGCAGTATTGCTGTTTCCCCTCCAGACTGGATAATTACTCATAATGAGCTTGGATAATGGCTCCCTAAATAACAGCGTTACCATAATTAAGCTGAAGAGAGAGAGACAGAGGCAAGAAGGAAAGGGAGAGAGGAGAGAGGGAGGGAGAAAGAAG